>NC_092148.1:97822888-98097888 GCF_045791955.1 Oncorhynchus clarkii lewisi
CTATGTAGGAGACCTGACCTGACTATTTAGGAGACCTGACCTGACTATGTAGGAGACCTTACCTGACTATGTAGGAGACTTGACCTGGCTATGTAGGAGATCTGACCTGACTATGTAGGAGACCTGACCTGTGTATGTAGTAGACGTTAATATGTAGTAGACCTGACCTGACTATGTAGGAGACCTGACCTGACTGTGTTAGAGACCTGACTATGTAGGAGACCTGACCTGACTATGTAGGAGACCTGACCTGTCTATGTTGTAGACCTTAATATGTAGGAGACCTGACCTGAACTGACTATGTAGGAGACCTGACCTGCCTATGTAGTAGACCTTAATATGTTGGAGACCTGACCTGACTATGTAGGAGACCTGACCTGACTATTTAGGAGACCTGACCTGACTATGTAGTAGACCTGACCTGACTATGTAGTAGACCTGACTATGTAGGATACCTGACCTGACTGTGTAGGAGACCTGCCCTGACTATGTAGGAGACCTGACCTGTCTATGTAGTAGACCTGACCTGACTATGTAGGAGACCTGACCTGACTATTTAGGAGACCTGACCTGACTATGTAGGAGACCTGACCTGACTATGTAGTAGACCTGATCTGACTATGTAGGAGACCTGACCTGACTATGTAGGAAACCTGACCTGACTATGTAGGAGACCTGACCAGACTATATTGGAGATCTGACCAGACTATGTAGGAGACCTAACCAGACTATGTAGGAGACCTGACCAGACTATATTGGAGATCTGACTATGTAGGATACCTGACTATGTATGAGACCTGGCTAGGTAGGATACCTGACCTGACTATGTAGGAGACCTGACCTGACTTTTTAGGAGACCTGACCTGACTATTTAGGAGACCTGACCTGACTATGTAGGAGACCTTACCTGACTATGTAGGAGACCTGACCTGACTATGTAGGAGACCTGACCTGACTATGTAGAGACCTGACCTGACTATGTAGAGACCTGACCTGACTATGTAGGAGACCTGACCTGACTATGTAGGAGATCTGACCAGACTATGTAGGAGACCTGACCAGACTATGTAGGAGACCTGACTATGTAGGAGACCTTACCTGACTATGTAGGAGATCTGACCAGACTATGTAGGAGACCTGACCAGACTATGTAGGAGACCTGACCAGACTATATTGGAGATCTGACTATGTAGGATACCTGACTATGTATGAGACCTGACTAGGTAGGATACCTGACCTGACTATGTAGGAGACCTGACCTGACTATTTAGGAGACCTGACCTGACTATGTAGGAGACCTTACCTGACTATGTAGGAGACTTGACCTGGCTATGTAGGAGATCTGACCTGACTATGTAGAGACCTGACCTGACTATGTAGGAGACCTGACCTGACTATGTAGGAGACCTGACTATGTAGGAGACCTGACCTGACTATGTAGGAGACCTGACCTGACTATGTAGGAGACCTGACCTGACTATGTAGGAGACCTGACCTGACTATGTAGGAGACCTGACCTGTCTATGTAGTAGACCTTAATATGTAGGAGACCTGACCTGACTATGTAGTAGACCTTAATATGTAGGAGACCTGACCTGACTATGTAGGAGACCTGACCTGACTATTTAGGAGACCTGACGTGACTATGTAGTAGACCTGACCTGACTATGTAGGAGACCTGACCTGACTATGTAGGACACCTGACCTGACTATGTAGGACACCTGACCAGACTATGTAGGAGATCTGACCAGACTATGTAGGAAACCTGACCAGACTATGTAGGAGACCTGACCAGACTATGTAGGAGACCTGACCTGACTATGTAGGAGACCTGACCTGACTATGTAGAGACCTGACCTGACTATGTAGGAGACCTGACCTGACTATGTAGAGACCTGACCTGACTATGTAGGAGACCTGACCTGACTTTGTAGGAGACCTGACTTGACTATGTTGGAGACCTGACTATGTAGGAGACCTGACCTGACTATGTAGGATACCTGACCTGACAATTTAGGAGACCTGACTTGACTATGTTGGAGACCTGACTATGTAGTAGACCTGACATGACTATGTAGTAGACCTGACCTGACTATGTAGGAGACCTGACCTGACTATTTTGGAGACCTGACTATGTAGTAGACCTGACCTGACTGTGTAGGAGACCTGATCTGACTGTGTAGGAGACCTGACCTTACTATGTAGGAGACCTGACCTGTCTATGTAGTAGACCTGACCTGACTATGTAGGAGACCTGACCTGACTATTTAGGAGACCTGACCTGACTATGTAGGAGACCTGACCTGACTATGTAGGAGACCTGACCTGTCTATGTAGTAGACCTTAATATGTATTAGACCTGACCTGACTATGTAGGAGACCTGACCTGACTGTGTTAGAGACCTGACTATGTAGGAGACCTGACCTGACTATGTAGGAGACCTGACCTGTCTATGTAGTAGACCTTAATATGTAGGAGACCTGACCTGACTATGTAGGAGACCTTACCTGACTATGTAGTAGACCTTAATATGTTTGAGACCTGACCTGACTATGTAGGAGACCTGACCTGACTATTTAGGAGACCTGACCTGACTATGTAGGAGACCTGACCTGACTATTTAGGAGACCTGACGTGACTATGTATTAGACCTGACCTGACTATGTAGGAGACCTGACCTGACTATGTAGGACACCTGACCTGACTATGTAGGAAACCTGACCAGACTATGTAGGAGACCTGACCAGACTATGTAGTATACCTTAATATGTTTGAGACCTGACCTGACTATGTAGGAGACCTGACCTGACTATGTAGGAGACCTGACCTGACTATTTAGGAGACCTGACCTGACTATGTAGGAGACCTGACCTGACTATTTAGGAGACCTGACGTGACTATGTAGTAGACCTGACCTGACTATGTAGGAGACCTGACCTGACTATGTAGGACACCTGACCTGACTATGTAGGAGACCTGACCAGACTATGTAGGAGACCTGACCAGACTATGTAGGAGACCTGACCTGACTTTTTAGGAGACCTGACCTGACTATGTAGGAGACCTGACCTGACTATGTAGGAGACCTGACCTGACTATGTAGGAGACCTGACCTGACTATGTAGGAGACCTGACCTGATTATGTAGAGACCTGACCTGACTATGTAGGAGACCTGACCTGACTATGTAGAGACCTGACCTGACTATGTAGGAGACCTGACCTGACTGTGTTAGAGACCTGACTATGTTGGAGACCTGACCTGACTCTGTAGGAGACCTGACCTGTCTATGTAGTAGACCTTAATATGTAGGAGACCTGACCTGACTATGTAGGAGACCTGACCTGACTATGTAGTAGACCTTAATATGTAGGAGACCTGACCTGACTATTTAGGAGACCTGACCTGACTATGTAGGAGACCTGACCAGACTATGTAAAGACCTGACCTGACTATGTAGGAGACCTGACCTGACTATGTAGAGACCTGACCTGACTATGTAGGAGACCTGACCTGACTTTGTAGGAGACCTGACTTGACTATGTTGGAGACCTGACTATGCAGGATACCTGACCTGACTATGTAGGATACCTGACCTGACAATTTAGGAGACCTGACTTGACTATGTTGGAGACCTGACTATGTAGTAGACCTGACATGACTATGTAGTAGACCTGACCTGACTATGTAGGAGACCTGACCTGACTATTTTGGAGACCTGACTATGTAGTAGACCTGACCTGACTATGTAGTAGACCTGACTATGTAGGATACCTGACCTGACTGTGTAGGAGACCTGACCTGACTGTGTAGGAGACCTGACCTGACTATGTAGGAGACCTGAACTGTCTATGTTGTAGACCTGACCTGACTATGTAGGAGACCTGACCTGACAATTTAGGAGACCTGACCTGACTATGTAGGAGACCTGACCTGACTATGTAGGAGACCTGACCTGAATATGTAGGAGACCTGACCTGACTATGTAGAAGACCTTAATATGTAGGAGACCTGACCTGACTATGTAGGAGACCTGACCTGACTATTTAGGAGACCTGACCTGACTATGTAGGAGACCTGACCTGACTATTTAGGAGACCTGACGTGACTATGTAGTAGACCTGACCTGACTGTGTAGGAGACCTGACCTGACTATGTAGGACACCTGACCTGACTATGTTGGAGACCTGACTATGTAGGAGACCTGACCTAACTATGTTGGAGACCTGACCTGTCTATGTAGTAGACCTTAATATGTAGGAGACCTGACCTGACTATGTAGTAGACCTTAATATGTAGGAGACCTGACCTGACTATGTAGGAGACCTGACCTGACTATTTAGGAGACCTGACGTGACTATGTAGTAGACCTGACCTGACTATGTAGGAGACCTGACCTGACTATGTAGGACACCTGACCTGACTATGTAGGACACCTGACCAGACTATGTAGGAGACCTGACCAGACTATGTAGGAGACCTGACTTGACTTTTTAGGAGACTTGACTTGACTATGTAGGAGACCTGACCTGACTATGTAGGAGACCTGACCTGACTATGTAGGAGACCTGACATGACTATGTAGGAGACCTGACCTGACTATGTAGAGACCTGACATGTCTATGTAGGAGACCTGACCTGACTATGTATAAACCTGACCTGACTATGTAGGAGACCTGACCTGACTTTGTAGGAGACCTGACTTGACTATGTTGGAGACCTGACCTGACTATGTAGGAGACCTGACCTGACTATGTAGGAGACCTGACCTGACTATGTAGGAGACCTGACCTGACTATGTAGGAGACCTGACCTGACTTTTTAGGAGACCTGATCTGACTATGTAGGAGACCTGACCTGACTATGTAGGAGACCTGACCTGACTATGTAGGACACCTGACCTGACTATGTAGGAGACCTGACCTGACTATGTAGAGACCTGACCTGACTTTTTAGGAGACCTGATCTGACTATGTAGGAGACCTGACCTGACTATGTAGGAGACCTGACCTGACTATGTAGGACACCTGACCTGACTATGTAGGAGACCTGACCTGACTGTGTTAGAGACCTGACTATGTTGGAGACCTGACCTGACTCTGTAGGAGACCTGACCTGTCTATGTAGTAGACCTTAATATGTAGGAGACCTGACCTGACTATGTAGGAGACCTGACCTGACTATGTAGTAGACCTTAATATGTAGGAGACCTGACCTGACTATTTAGGAGACCTGACCTGACTATATAGGAGACCTGACCAGACTATGTAGAGACCTGACCTGACTATGTAGGAGACCTGACCTGACTTTGTAGGAGACCTGACTTGACTATGTTGGAGACCTGACTATGCAGGATACCTGACCTGACTATGTAGGATACCTGACCTGACAATTTAGGAGACCTGACTTGACTATGTTGGAGACCTGACTATGTAGTAGACCTGACATGACTATGTAGTAGACCTGACCTGACTATGTAGGAGACCTTACCTGACTATTTTGGAGACCTGACTATGTAGTAGACCTGACCTGACTATGTAGTAGACCTGACTATGTAGGATACCTGACCTGACTGTGTAGGAGACCTGACCTGACTGTGTAGGAGACCTGACCTGACTATGTAGGAGACCTGACCTGTCTATGTAGTAGACCTGACCTGACTATGTAGGAGACCTGACCTGACTATTTAGGAGACCTGACCTGACTATGTAGGAGACCTGACCTGACTATGTAGGAGACCTGACCTGACTGTGTTAGAGACCTGACTATGTAGGAGACCTGACCTGACTATGTAGGAGACCTGACCTGTCTATGTAGTAGACCTTAATATGTAGGATACCTGACCTGACTATGTAGGAGACCTGACCTGACTATGTAGTATACCTTAATATGTAGGAGACCTGACCTGACTATGTAGGAGACCTGACCTGACTATTTAGGAGACCTGACCTGACTATGTAGGTTACCTGACCAGACTATGTAGAGACCTGACCTGACTATGTAGTAGACCTGACATGACTATGTAGAGACCTGACCTGACTATGTAGGAGACCTGACCTGACTTTGTAGGAGACCTGACTTGACTATGTTGGAGACCTGACTATGCAGGATACCTGACCTGACTATGTAGGATACCTGACCTGACAATTTAGGAGACCTGACTTGACTATGTTGGAGACCTGACTATGTAGTAGACCTGACATGACTATGTAGTAGACCTGACCTGACTATGTAGTAGACCTGACTATGTAGGATACCTGACCTGACTGTGTAGGAGACCTGACCTGACTGTGTAGGAGACCTGACCTGACTATGTAGGAGACCTGAACTGTCTATGTTGTAGACCTGACCTGACTATGTAGGAGACCTGACCTGACAATTTAGGAGACCTGACCTGACTATGTAGGAGACCTGACCTGACTATGTAGGAGACCTGACCTGAATATGTAGGAGACCTGACCTGACTATGTAGAAGACCTTAATATGTAGGAGACCTGACCTGACTATGTAGGAGACCTGACCTGACTATGTAGGAGACCTGACCTGACTATGTAGGAGACCTGACCTGACTATTTAGGAGACCTGACGTGACTATGTAGTAGACCTGACCTGACTGTGTAGGAGACCTGACCTGACTATGTAGGACACCTGACCTGACTATGTTGGAGACCTGACTATGTAGGAGACCTGACCTAACTATGTAGGAGACCTGACCTGTCTATGTAGTAGACCTTAATATGTAGGAGACCTGACCTGACTATGTAGTAGACCTTAATATGTAGGAGACCTGACCTGACTATGTAGGAGACCTGACCTGACTATTTAGGAGACCTGACGTGACTATGTAGTAGACCTGACCTGACTATGTAGGAGACCTGACCTGACTATGTAGGACACCTGACCTGACTATGTAGGACACCTGACCAGACTATGTAGGAGACCTGACCAGACTATGTAGGAGACCTGACCTGACTTTTTAGGAGACTTGACCTGACTATGTAGGAGACCTGACCTGACTATGTAGGAGACCTGACCTGACTATGTAGGAGACCTGACATGACTATGTAGGAGACCTGACCTGACTATGTAGAGACCTGACCTGACTATGTAGGAGACCTGACCTGACTATGTAGAAACCTGACCTGACTATGTAGGAGACCTGACCTGACTTTGTAGGAGACCTGACTTGACTATGTTGGAGACCTGACTATGTAGGAGACCTGACCTGACTATGTAGGATACCTGACCTGACAATTTAGGAGACCTGACTTGACTATGTTGGAGACCTGACTATGTAGTAGACCTGACATGACTATGTAGTAGACCTGACCTGACTATGTAGTAGACCTGACCTGACTATTTTGGAGACCTGACTATGTAGTAGACCTGACCTGACTATGTAGTAGACCTGACTATGTAGGATACCTGACCTGACTGTGTAGGAGATCTGACCTGACTGTGTAGGAGACCTGACCTGACTATGTAGGAGACCTGACCTGTCTATGTAGTAGACCTGACCTGACTATGTAGGAGACCTGACCTGACTATTTAGGAGACCTGACCTGACTATGTAGGAGACCTGACCTGACTATGTAGGAGACCTGACCTGACTATGTAGGAGACCTGACCTGACTGTGTTAGAGACCTGACTATGTAGGAGACCTGACCTGACTATGTAGGAGACCTGACCTGTCTATGTAGTAGACCTTAATATGTAGGAGACCTGACCTGACTATGTAGGAGACCTGACCTGACTATGTAGTAGACCTTAATATGTTTGAGACCTGACATGACTATGTAGGAGACCTGACCTGACTATTTAGGAGACCTGACCTGACTATGTAGGAGACCTGACCTGACTATTTAGGAGACCTGACGTGACTATGTAGTAGACCTGACCTGACTATGTAGGAGACCTGACCTGACTATGTAGGAGACCTGACCTGACTATGTAGGACACCTGACCTGACTATGTAGGACACCTGACCAGACTATGTAGGAGATCTGACCAGACTATGTAGGAGACCTGACCAGACTATGTAGGAGACCTGACCTGACTTTTCAGGAGACCTGACCTGACTATGTAGGAGACCTGACCTGACTATGTAGGAGACTTGACCTGACTATGTAGGAGACCTGACCTGACTATGTAGGAGACCTGACCTGACTATTTAGGAGACCTGACGTGACTATGTAGTAGACCTGACCTGACTATGTAGGAGACCTGACCTGACTATGTAGGACACCTGACCTGACTATGTAGGACACCTGACCAGACTATGTAGGAGATCTGACCAGACTATGTAGGAAACCTGACCAGACTATGTAGGAGACCTGACCAGACTATGTAGGAGACCTGACCTGACTTTTCAGGAGACCTGACCTGACTATGTAGGAGACCTGACCTGACTATGTAGGAGACCTGACCTGACTATGTAGGAGACCTGACCTGACTATGTAGGAGACCTGACCTGACTATGTAGGAGACCTGACCTGACTATTTTGGAGACCTGACTATGTAGTAGACCTGACCTGACTATGTAGTAGACCTGACTATGTAGGATACCTGACCTGACTGTGTAGGAGACCTGACCTGACTGTGTAGGAGACCTGACCTGACTATGTAGGAGACCTGACCAGACTATGTAGGAGACCTGACCAGACTATGTAGGAGACCTGACCTGACTTTTTAGGAGACTTGACCTGACTATGTAGGAGACCTGACCTGACTATGTAGGAGACCTGACCTGACTATGTAGGAGACCTGACATGACTATGTAGAGACCTGACCTGACTATGTAGGAGACCTGACCTGACTATGTAGAGACCTGACCTGACTATGTAGGAGACCTGACCTGACTTTGTAGGAGACCTGACTTGACTATGTTGGAGACCTGACTATGTAGGAGACCTGACCTGACTATGTAGGATACCTGACCTGACAATTTAGGAGACCTGACATGACTATGTAGGAGACCTGACCTGACTATGTAGAGACCTGACCTGACTATGTAGGAGACCTGACCTGACTATGTAGAGACCTGACCTGACTATGTAGGAGACCTGACCTGACTTTGTAGGAGACCTGACTTGACTATGTTGGAGACCTGACTATGTAGTAGACCTGACCTGACTATGTAGGAGACCTGACCTGACTATGTAGGACACCTGACCAGACTATGTAGGAGACCTGACCAGACTATGTAGGAGATCTGACCAGACTATGTAGGAGACCTGACCTGACTATGTAGGAGACCTGACCTGACTATGTAGGAGACCTGACCTGACTATGTAGAGACCTGACCTGACTATGTAGGAGACCTGACCTGACTATGTAGAGACCTGACCTGACTATGTAGGAGACCTGACCTGACTGTGTTAGAGACCTGACTATGTTGGAGACCTGACCTGACTCTGTAGGAGACCTGACCTGTCTATGTAGTAGACCTTAATATGTAGGAGACCTTACCTGACTATGTAGGAGACCTGACCTGACTATGTAGTAGACCTTAATATGTAGGAGACCTGACCTGACTATTTAGGACACCTGACCTGACTATGTAGGAGACCTGACCAGACTATGTAGAGACCTGACCTGACTATGTAGGATACCTGACCTGACTTTGTAGGAGACCTGACTTGACTATGTTGGAGACCTGACTATGCAGGATACCTGACCTGACTATGTAGGATACCTGACCTGACAATTTAGGAGACCTGACTTGACTATGTTGGAGACCTGACTATGTAGTAGACCTGACATGACTATGTAGTAGACCTGACCTGACTATGTAGGAGACCTTACCTGACTATTTTGGAGACCTGACTATGTAGTAGACCTGACCTGACTATGTAGTAGACCTGACTATGTAGGATACCTGACCTGACTGTGTAGGAGACCTGACCTGACTGTGTAGGAGACCTGACCTGACTATGTAGGAGACCTGACCTGTCTATGTAGTAGACCTGACCTGACTATGTAGGAGACCTGACCTGACTATTTAGGAGACCTGACCTGACTATGTAGGAGACCTGACCTGACTATGTAGGAGACCTGACCTGACTGTGTTAGAGACCTGACTATGTAGGAGACCTGACCTGACTATGTAGGAGACCTGACCTGTCTATGTAGTAGACCTTAATATGTAGGATACCTGACCTGACTATGTAGGAGACCTGACCTGTCTATGTAGTAGACCTTAATATGTAGGAGACCTGACCTGACTATGTAGGAGACCTGACCTGACTATGTAGGAGACCTGACCTGACTATGTAGAGACCTGACCTGACTATGTAGGAGACCTGACCTGACTTTGTAGGAGACCTGACTTGACTATGTTGGAGACCTGACTATGCAGGATACCTGACCTGACTATGTAGGATACCTGACAATTTAGGAGACCTGACTTGACTATGTTGGAGACCTGACTATGTAGTAGACCTGACATGACTATGTAGTAGACCTGACCTGACTATGTAGTAGACCTGACTATGTAGGATACCTGACCTGACTGTGTAGGAGACCTGACCTGACTGTGTAGGAGACCTGACCTGACTATGTAGGAGACCTGAACTGTCTATGTTGTAGACCTGACCTGACTATGTAGGAGACCTGACCTGACAATTTAGGAGACCTGACCTGACTATGTAGGAGACCTGACCTGACTATGTAGGAGACCTGACCTGAATATGTAGGAGACCTGACCTGACTATGTAGGAGACCTGACCTGACTATTTAGGAGACCTGACCTGACTATGTAGGAGACCTGACCTGACTATTTAGGAGACCTGACGTGACTATGTAGTAGACCTGACCTGACTGTGTAGGAGACCTGACCTGACTATGTAGGACACCTGACCTGACTATGTTGGAGACCTGACTATGTAGGAGACCTGACCTAACTATGTAGGAGACCTGACCTGTCTATGTAGTAGACCTTAATATGTAGGAGACCTGACCTGACTATGTAGTAGACCTTAATATGTAGGAGACCTGACCTGACTATGTAGGAGACCTGACCTGACTATTTAGGAGACCTGACGTGACTATGTAGTAGACCTGACCTGACTATGTAGGAGACCTGACCTGACTATGTAGGACACCTGACCTGACTATGTAGGACACCTGACCAGACTATGTAGGAGACCTGACCAGACTATGTAGGAGACCTGACCTGACTTTTTAGGAGACTTGACCTGACTATGTAGGAGACCTGACCTGACTATGTAGGAGACCTGACCTGACTATGTAGGAGACCTGACATGACTATGTAGGAGACCTGACCTGACTATGTAGAGACCTGACCTGACTATGTAGGAGACCTGACCTGTCTATGTAGAAACCTGACCTGACTATGTAGGAGACCTGACCTGACTTTGTAGGAGACCTGACTTGACTATGTTGGAGACCTGACTATGTAGGAGACCTGACCTGACTATGTAGGATACCTGACCTGACAATTTAGGAGACCTGACTTGACTATGTTGGAGACCTGACTATGTAGTAGACCTGACATGACTATGTAGTAGACCTGACCTGACTATGTAGTAGACCTGACCTGACTATTTTGGAGACCTGACTATGTAGTAGACCTGACCTGACTATGTAGTAGACCTGACTATGTAGGATACCTGACCTGACTGTGTAGGAGATCTGACCTGACTGTGTAGGAGACCTGACCTGACTATGTAGGAGACCTGACCTGTCTCTGTAGTAGACCTGACCTGACTATGTAGGAGACCTGACCTGACTATTTAGGAGACCTGACCTGACTATGTAGGAGACCTGACCTGACTATGTAGGAGACCTGACCTGACTATGTAGGAGACCTGACCTGTCTATGTAGTAGACCTTAATATGTAGTAGACCTGACCTGACTATGTAGGAGACCTGACCTGACTGTGTTAGAGACCTGACTATGTAGGAGACCTGACCTGACTATGTAGGAGACCTGACCTGTCTATGTAGTAGACCTTAATATGTAGGAGACCTGACCTGACTATGTAGGAGACCTGACCTGACTATGTAGTAGACCTTAATATGTTTGAGACCTGACATGACTATGTAGGAGACCTGACCTGACTATTTAGGAGACCTGACCTGACTATGTAGGAGACCTGACCTGACTATTTAGGAGACCTGACCTGACTATTTAGGAGACCTGACGTGACTATGTAGTAGACCTGACCTGACTATGTAGGAGACCTGACCTGACTATGTAGGACACCTGACCTGACTATGTAGGACACCTGACCAGACTATGTAGGAGATCTGACCAGACTATGTAGGAAACCTGACCAGACTATGTAGGAGACCTGACCAGACTATGTAGGAGACCTGACCTGACTTTTCAGGAGACCTGACCTGACTATGTAGGAGACCTGACCTGACTATGTAGGAGACTTGACCTGACTATGTAGGAGACCTGACCTGACTATGTAGGAGACCTGACCTGACTATTTAGGAGACCTGACGTGACTATGTAGTAGACCTGACCTGACTATGTAGGAGACCTGACCTGACTATGTAGGACACCTGACCTGACTATGTAGGACACCTGACCAGACTATGTAGGAGATCTGACCAGACTATGTAGGAAACCTGACCAGACTATGTAGGAGACCTGACCAGACTATGTAGGAGACCTGACCTGACTTTTCAGGAGACCTGACCTGACTATGTAGGAGACCTGACCTGACTATGTAGGAGACTTGACCTGACTATGTAGGAGACCTGACCTGACTATGTAGGAGACCTGACCTGACTATGTAGGAGACCTGACCTGACTATTTTGGAGACCTGACTATGTAGTAGACCTGACCTGACTATGTTGTAGACCTGACTATGTAGGATACCTGACCTGACTGTGTAGGAGACCTGACCTGACTGTGTAGGAGACCTGACCTGACTATGTAGGAGACCTGACCAGACTATGTAGGAGACCTGACCAGACTATGTAGGAGACCTGACCTGACTTTTTAGGAGACTTGACCTGACTATGTAGGAGACCTGACCTGACTATGTAGGAGACCTGACCTGACTATGTAGGAGACCTGACATGACTATGTAGGAGACCTGACCTGACTATGTAGAGACCTGACCTGACTATGTAGGAGACCTGACCTGACTATGTAGGAGACCTGACCTGACAATTTAGGAGACCTGACCAGACTATGTAGGAGACCTGACCAGACTATGTAGGAGATCTGACCAGACTATGTAGGAGACCTGACCTGACTATGTAGGAGACCTGACCTGACTATGTAGGAGACCTGACCTGACTATGTAGAGACCTGACCTGACTATGTAGGAGACCTGACCTGACTATGTAGAGACCTGACCTGACTATGTAGGAGACCTTACCTGACTATGTAGAGACCTGACCTGACTATGTAGGAGACCTGACCTGACTTTGTAGGAGACCTGACTTGACTATGTTGGAGACCTGACTATGCAGGATACCTGACCTGACTATGTAGGATACCTGACCTGACAATTTAGGAGACCTGACTTGACTATGTTGGAGACCTGACTATGTAGTAGACCTGACATGACTATGTAGTAGACCTGACCTGACTATGTAGGAGACCTGACCTGACTATTTTGGAGACCTGACTATGTAGTAGACCTGACCTGACTATGTAGTAGACCTGACTATGTAGGATACCTGACCTGCCTGTGTAGGAGACCTGACCTGACTGTGTAGGAGACCTGACCTGACTATGTAGGAGACCTGAACTGTCTATGTTGTAGACCTGACCTGACTATGTAGGAGACCTGACCTGACAATTTAGGAGACCTGACCTGACTATGTAGGAGACCTGACCTGAATATGTAGGAGACCTGACCTGACTATGTAGAAGACCTTAATATGTAGGAGACCTGACCTGACTATGTAGGAGACCTGACCTGACTATTTAGGAGACCTGACCTGACTATGTAGGAGACCTGACCTGACTATGTAGGAGACCTGACCTGACTATGTAGGAGACCTGACCTGTCTATGTAGTAGACCTTAATATGTAGTAGACCTGACCTGACTATGTAGGAGACCTGACCTGACTATGTAGGAGACCTGACCTGTCTATGTAGTAGACCTTAATATGTAGGAGACCTGACCTGACTATGTAGGAGACCTGACCTGACTATGTAGTAGACCTTAATATGTTTGAGACCTGACATGACTATGTAGGAGACCTGACTATGTAGGATACCTGACCTGACTGTGTAGGAGACCTGACCTGACTGTGTAGGAGACCTGACCTGACTATGTAGGAGACCTGAACTGTCTATGTTGTAGACCTGACCTGACTATGTAGGAGACCTGACCTGACAATTTAGGAGACCTGACCTGACTATGTAGGAGACCTGACCTGACTATGTAGGAGACCTGACCTGAATATGTAGGAGACCTGACCTGACTATGTAGAAGACCTTAATATGTAGGAGACCTGACCTGACTATGTAGGAGACCTGACCTGACTATTTAGGAGACCTGACCTGACTATGTAGGAGACCTGACCTGACTATTTAGGAGACCTGACGTGACTATGTAGTAGACCTGACCTGACTGTGTAGGAGACCTGACCTGACTATGTAGGACACCTGACCTGACTATGTTGGAGACCTGACTATGTAGGAGACCTGACCTAACTATGTAGGAGACCTGACCTGTCTATGTAGTAGACCTTAATATGTAGGAGACCTGACCTGACTATGTAGTAGACCTTAATATGTAGGAGACCTGACCTGACTATGTAGGAGACCTGACCTGACTATTTAGGAGACCTGACGTGACTATGTAGTAGACCTGACCTGACTATGTAGGAGACCTGACCTGACTATGTAGGACACCTGACCTGACTATGTAGGACACCTGACCAGACTATGTAGGAGACCTGACCAGACTATGTAGGAGACCTGACCTGACTTTTTAGGAGACTTGACCTGACTATGTAGGAGACCTGACCTGACTATGTAGGAGACCTGACCTGACTATGTAGGAGACCTGACATGACTATGTAGGAGACCTGACCTGACTATGTAGAGACCTGACCTGACTATGTAGGAGACCTGACCTGACTATGTAGAAACCTGACCTGACTATGTAGGAGACCTGACCTGACTTTGTAGGAGACCTGACTTGACTATGTTGGAGACCTGACTATGTAGGAGACCTGACCTGACTATGTAGGATACCTGACCTGACAATTTAGGAGACCTGACTTGACTATGTTGGAGACCTGACTATGTAGTAGACCTGACATGACTATGTAGTAGACCTGACCTGACTATGTAGTAGACCTGACCTGACTATTTTGGAGACCTGACTATGTAGTAGACCTGACCTGACTATGTAGTAGACCTGACTATGTAGGATACCTGACCTGACTGTGTAGGAGATCTGACCTGACTGTGTAGGAGACCTGACCTGACTATGTAGGAGACCTGACCTGTCTATGTAGTAGACCTGACCTGACTATGTAGGAGACCTGACCTGACTATTTAGGAGACCTGACCTGACTATGTAGGAGACCTGACCTGACTATGTAGGAGACCTGACCTGACTATGTAGGAGACCTGACCTGTCTATGTAGTAGACCTTAATATGTAGTAGACCTGACCTGACTATGTAGGAGACCTGACCTGACTGTGTTAGAGACCTGACTATGTAGGAGACCTGACCTGACTATGTAGGAGACCTGACCTGTCTATGTAGTAGACCTTAATATGTAGGAGACCTGACCTGACTATGTAGGAGACCTGACCTGACTATGTAGTAGACCTTAATATGTTTGAGACCTGACATGACTATGTAGGAGACCTGACCTGACTATTTAGGAGACCTGACCTGACTATGTAGGAGACCTGACCTGACTATTTAGGAGACCTGACCTGACTATTTAGGAGACCTGACGTGACTATGTAGTAGACCTGACCTGACTATGTAGGAGACCTGACCTGACTATGTAGGACACCTGACCTGACTATGTAGGACACCTGACCAGACTATGTAGGAGATCTGACCAGACTATGTAGGAAACCTGACCAGACTATGTAGGAGACCTGACCAGACTATGTAGGAGACCTGACCTGACTTTTCAGGAGACCTGACCTGACTATGTAGGAGACCTGACCTGACTATGTAGGAGACTTGACCTGACTATGTAGGAGACCTGACCTGACTATGTAGGAGACCTGACCTGACTATTTAGGAGACCTGACGTGACTATGTAGTAGACCTGACCTGACTATGTAGGAGACCTGACCTGACTATGTAGGACACCTGACCTGACTATGTAGGACACCTGACCAGACTATGTAGGAGATCTGACCAGACTATGTAGGAAACCTGACCAGACTATGTAGGAGACCTGACCAGACTATGTAGGAGACCTGACCTGACTTTTCAGGAGACCTGACCTGACTATGTAGGAGACCTGACCTGACTATGTAGGAGACTTGACCTGACTATGTAGGAGACCTGACCTGACTATGTAGGAGACCTGACCTGACTATGTAGGAGACCTGACCTGACTATTTTGGAGACCTGACTATGTAGTAGACCTGACCTGACTATGTAGTAGACCTGACTATGTAGGATACCTGACCTGACTGTGTAGGAGACCTGACCTGACTGTGTAGGAGACCTGACCTGACTATGTAGGAGACCTGACCAGACTATGTAGGAGACCTGACCAGACTATGTAGGAGACCTGACCTGACTTTTTAGGAGACTTGACCTGACTATGTAGGAGACCTGACCTGACTATGTAGGAGACCTGACCTGACTATGTAGGAGACCTGACCTGTCTATGTAGTAGACCTTAATATGTAGTAGACCTGACCTGACTATGTAGGAGACCTGACCTGACTGTGTTAGAGACCTGACTATGTAGGAGACCTGACCTGACTATGTAGGAGACCTGACCTGTCTATGTAGTAGACCATAATATGTAGGAGACCTGACCTGACTTTGTAGGAGACCTGACCTGACTATGTAGTAGACCTTAATATGTTTGAGACCTGACATGACTATGTAGGAGACCTGACCTGACTATTTAGGAGACCTGACCTGACTATGTAGGAGACCTGACCTGACTATTTAGGAGACCTGACGTGACTATGTAGTAGACCTGACCTGACTATGTAGGAGATCTGACCAGACTATGTAGGAAACCTGACCAGACTATGTAGGAGACCTGACCAGACTATGTAGGAGACCTGACCTGACTTTTCAGGAGACCTGACATGACTATGTAGGAGATCTGACCTGACTATGTAGGAGACTTGACCTGACTATGTAGGAGACCTGACCTGACTATGTAGGAGACCTGACCTGACTATGTAGAGACCTGACCTGACTATGTAGGAGACCTGACCTGACTATGTCGAGACCTGACCTGACTATGTAGGAGACCTGACCTGACTTTGTAGGAGACCTGACCTGACTATGTAGGAGACCTGACCTGACTATGTAGGAGACCTGACTATGTAGTAGACCTGACCTGACTATGTAGGATACCTGACCTGACTGTGTAGGAGACCTGACCTGACTGTGTAGGAGACCTGACCTGACTATGTAGGAGACCTGACCAGACTATGTAGGAGACCTGACCAGACTATGTAGGAGACCTGACCTGACTTTTTAGGAGACTTGACCTGACTATGTAGGAGACCTGACCTGACTATGTAGGAGACCTGACCTGACTATGTAGGAGACCTGACATGACTATGTAGGAGACCTGACCTGACTATGTAGGAGACCTGACCTGACTATGTAGGAGACCTGACCTGACTATGTAGAGACCTGACCTGACTATGTAGGAGACCTGACCTGACTTTGTAGGAGACCTGACTTGACTATGTTGGAGACCTGACTATGTAGGAGACCTGACCTGACTATGTAGGATACCTGACCTGACAATTTAGGAGACCTGACATGACTATGTAGAAGACCTGACCTGACTATGTAGAGACCTGACCTGACTATGTAGGAGACCTGACCTGACTATGTAGAGACCTGACCTGACTATGTAGGAGACCTGACCTGACTTTGTAGGAGACCTGACTTGACTATGTTGGAGACCTGACTATGTAGTAGACCTGACCTGACTATGTAGGAGACCTGACCTGACTATGTAGGACACCTGACCAGACTATGTACGAGACCTGACCAGACTATGTAGGAGATCTGACCAGACTATGTAGGAGACCTGACCTGACTATGTAGGAGACCTGACCTGACTATGTAGGAGACCTGACCTGACTATGTAGGAGACCTGACCTGACTATGTAGAGACCTGACCTGACTATGTAGGAGACCTGACCTGACTATGTAGAGACCTGACCTGACTATGTAGGAGACCTGACCTGACTTTGTAGGAGACTTGACCTGACTATGTAGGAGACCTGACCTGACTATGTAGGAGACCTGACCTGACTATGTAGGAGACCTGACATGACTATGTAGGAGACCTGACCTGACTATGTAGAGACCTGACCTGACTATGTAGGAGACCTGACCTGACTATGTAGAGACCTGACCTGACTATGTAGGAGACCTGACCTGACTTTGTAGGAGACCTGACTTGACTATGTTGGAGACCTGACTATGTAGGAGACCTGACCTGACTATGTAGGATACCTGACCTGACAATTTAGGAGACCTGACATGACTATGTAGGAGACCTGACCTGACTATGTAGAGACCTGACCTGACTATGTAGGAGACCTGACCTGACTATGTAGAGACCTGACCTGACTATGTAGGAGACCTTACCTGACTATTTTGGAGACCTGACTATGTAGTAGACCTGACCTGACTATGTAGTAGACCTTAATATGTAGGAGACCTGACCTGACTATGTAGGAGACCTGACCTGACTATTTAGGAGACCTGACGTGACTATGTAGTAGACCTGACCTGACTATGTAGGAGACCTGACCTGACTATGTAGGACACCTGAACTGACTATGTAGGACACCTGACCTGACTTTGTAGGAGACCTGACTTGACTATGTAGGAGACCTGACATGACTATGTAGGAGACCTGACCTGACTATGTAGAGACCTGACCTGACTATGTAGGAGACCTGACCTGACTATGTAGAGACCTGACCTGACTATGTAGGAGACCTGACCTGACTTTGTAGGAGACCTGACTTGACTATGTTGGAGACCTGACTATGTAGGAGACCTGACCTGACTATGTAGGATACCTGACCTGACAATTTAGGAGACCTGACTTGACTATGTTGGAGACCTGACTATGTAGTAGACCTGACATGACTATGTAGTAGACCTGACCTGACTATGTAGGAGACCTGATCTGACTATTTTGGAGACCTGACTATGTAGTAGACCTGACCTGACTATGTAGTAGACCTGACTATGTAGGATACCTGACCTGACTGTGTAGGAGATCTGACCTGACTGTGTAGGAGACCTGACCTGACTATGTAGGAGACCTGACCTGTCTATGTAGTAGACCTGACCTGACTATGTAGGAGACCTGACCTGACTATTTAGGAGACCTGACCTGACTATGTAGGAGACCTGACCTGACTATGTAGGAGACCTGACCTGACTGTGTTAGAGACCTGACTATGTAGGAGACCTGACCTGACTATGTAGGAGACCTGACCTGTCTATGTAGTAGACCATAATATGTAGGAGACCTGACCTGACTATGTAGGAGACCTGACCTGACTGTGTTAGAGACCTGACTATGTAGGAGACCTGACCTGACTATGTAGGAGACCTGACCTGTCTATGTAGTAGACCATAATATGTAGGAGACCTGACCTGACTATGTAGGAGACCTGACCTGACTATGTAGTAGACCTTAATATGTTTGAGACCTGACATGACTATGTAGGAGACCTGACCTGACTATTTAGGAGACCTGACCTGACTATTTAGGAGACCTGACCTGACTATGTAGGAGACCTGACCTGACTATTTAGGAGACCTGACGTGACTATGTAGTAGACCTGACCTGACTATGTAGGAGACCTGACCTGACTATGTAGGACACCTGACCTGACTATGTAGGACACCTGACCAGACTATGTAGGAGATCTGACCAGACTATGTAGGAGACCTGACCTGACTTTGTAGGAGACCTGACTTGACTATGTTGGAGACCTGACTATGTAGTAGACCTGACCTGACTATGTAGGAGACCTGACCTGACTATGTAGGACACCTGACCAGACTATGTACGAGACCTGACCAGACTATGTAGGAGATCTGACCAGACTATGTAGGAGACCTGACCTGACTATGTAGGAGACCTGACCTGACTATGTAGGAGACCTGACCTGACTATGTAGGAGACCTGACCTGACTATGTAGAGACCTGACCTGACTATGTAGGAGACCTGACCTGACTATGTAGAGACCTGACCTGACTATGTAGGAGACCTGACCTGACTTTGTAGGAGACTTGACCTGACTATGTAGGAGACCTGACCTGACTATGTAGGAGACCTGACCTGACTATGTAGGAGACCTGACATGACTATGTAGGAGACCTGACCTGACTATGTAGAGACCTGACCTGACTATGTAGGAGACCTGACCTGACTATGTAGAGACCTGACCTGACTATGTAGGAGACCTGACCTGACTTTGTAGGAGACCTGACTTGACTATGTTGGAGACCTGACTATGTAGGAGACCTGACCTGACTATGTAGGATACCTGACCTGACAATTTAGGAGACC
Source organism: Oncorhynchus clarkii lewisi (assembly GCF_045791955.1). Taxonomy (NCBI): domain Eukaryota; kingdom Metazoa; phylum Chordata; class Actinopteri; order Salmoniformes; family Salmonidae; genus Oncorhynchus; species Oncorhynchus clarkii. Next base: position 97,843,621 of record NC_092148.1, read on the forward strand.
TGACATGACTATGTAGGAGACCTGACCTGACTATGTAGAGACCTGACCTGACTATGTAGGAGACCTGACCTGACTATGTAGAGACCTGACCTGACTATGTAGGAGACCTTACCTGACTATTTTGGAGACCTGACTATGTAGTAGACCTGACCTGACTATGTAGTAGACCTTAATATGTAGGAGACCTGACCTGACTATGTAGGAGACCTGACCTGACTATTTAGGAGACCTGACGTGACTATGTAGTAGACCTGACCTGACTATGTAGGAGACCTGACCTGACTATGTAGGACACCTGAACTGACTATGTAGGACACCTGACCTGACTTTGTAGGAGACCTGACTTGACTATGTAGGAGACCTGACATGACTATGTAGGAGACCTGACCTGACTATGTAGAGACCTGACCTGACTATGTAGGAGACCTGACCTGACTATGTAGAGACCTGACCTGACTATGTAGGAGACCTGACCTGACTTTGTAGGAGACCTGACCTGACTATGTAGGACACCTGACCTGACTTTGTAGGAGACCTGACTTGACTATGTAGGAGACCTGACATGACTATGTAGGAGACCTGACCTGACTATGTAGAGACCTGACCTGACTATGTAGGAGACCTGACCTGACTATGTAGAGACCTGACCTGACTATGTAGGAGACCTGACCTGACTTTGTAGGAGACCTGACTTGACTATGTTGGAGACCTGACTATGTAGGAGACCTGACCTGACTATGTAGGATACCTGACCTGACAATTTAGGAGACCTGACTTGACTATGTTGGAGACCTGACTATGTAGTAGACCTGACATGACTATGTAGTAGACCTGACCTGACTATGTAGGAGACCTGATCTGACTATTTTGGAGACCTGACTATGTAGTAGACCTGACCTGACTATGTAGTAGACCTGACTATGTAGGATACCTGACCTGACTGTGTAGGAGATCTGACCTGACTGTGTAGGAGACCTGACCTGACTATGTAGGAGACCTGACCTGTCTATGTAGTAGACCTGACCTGACTATGTAGGAGACCTGACCTGACTATTTAGGAGACCTGACCTGACTATGTAGGAGACCTGACCTGACTATGTAGGAGACCTGACCTGACTGTGTTAGAGACCTGACTATGTAGGAGACCTGACCTGACTATGTAGGAGACCTGACCTGTCTATGTAGTAGACCATAATATGTAGGAGACCTGACCTGACTATGTAGGAGACCTGACCTGACTGTGTTAGAGACCTGACTATGTAGGAGACCTGACCTGACTATGTAGGAGACCTGACCTGTCTATGTAGTAGACCATAATATGTAGGAGACCTGACCTGACTATGTAGGAGACCTGACCTGACTATGTAGTAGACCTTAATATGTTTGAGACCTGACATGACTATGTAGGAGACCTGACCTGACTATTTAGGAGACCTGACCTGACTATTTAGGAGACCTGACCTGACTATGTAGGAGACCTGACCTGACTATTTAGGAGACCTGACGTGACTATGTAGTAGACCTGACCTGACTATGTAGGAGACCTGACCTGACTATGTAGGACACCTGACCTGACTATGTAGGACACCTGACCAGACTATGTAGGAGATCTGACCAGACTATGTAGGAAACCTGACCAGACTATGTAGGAGACCTGACCAGACTATGTAGGAGACCTGACCTGACTTTTCAGGAGACCTGACCTGACTATGTAGGAGACCTGACCTGACTATGTAGGAGACTTGACCTGACTATGTAGGAGACCTGACCTGACTATGTAGGAGACCTGACCTGACTATGTAGAGACCTGACCTGACTATGTAGGAGACCTGACCTGACTATGTCGAGACCTGACCTGACTATGTAGGAGACCTGACCTGACTTTGTAGGAGACCTGACCTGACTATGTAGGAGACCTGACCTGACTATTTTGGAGACCTGACTATGTAGTAGACCTGACCTGACTATGTAGTAGACCTGACTATGAAGGATACCTGACCTGACTGTGTAGGAGACCTGACCTGACTGTGTAGGAGACCTGACCTGACTATGTAGGAGACCTGACCAGACTATGTAGGAGACCTGACCAGACTATGTAGGAGACCTGACCTGACTTTTTAGGAGACTTGACCTGACTATGTAGGAGACCTGACCTGACTATGTAGGAGACCTGACATGACTATGTAGGAGACCTGACCTGACTATGTAGGAGACCTGACCTGACTATGTAGGAGACCTGACCTGACTATGTAGAGACCTGACCTGACTATGTAGGAGACCTGACCTGACTTTGTAGGAGACCTGACTTGACTATGTTGGAGACCTGACTATGTAGGAGACCTGACCTGACTATGTAGGATACCTGACCTGACAATTTAGGAGACCTGACATGACTATGTAGAAGACCTGACCTGACTATGTAGAGACCTGACCTGACTATGTAGGAGACCTGACCTGACTATGTAGAGACCTGACCTGACTATGTAGGAGACCTGACCTGACTTTGTAGGAGACCTGACTTGACTATGTTGGAGACCTGACTATGTAGTAGACCTGACCTGACTATGTAGGAGACCTGACCTGACTATGTAGGACACCTGACCAGACTATGTACGAGACCTGACCAGACTATGTAGGAGATCTGACCAGACTATGTAGGAGACCTGACCTGACTATGTAGGAGACCTGACCTGACTATGTAGGAGACCTGACCTGACTATGTAGGAGACCTGACCTGACTATGTAGAGACCTGACCTGACTATGTAGGAGACCTGACCTGACTATGTAGAGACCTGACCTGACTATGTAGGAGACCTGACCTGACTTTGTAGGAGACTTGACCTGACTATGTAGGAGACCTGACCTGACTATGTAGGAGACCTGACCTGACTATGTAGGAGACCTGACATGACTATGTAGGAGACCTGACCTGACTATGTAGGAGACCTGACCTGACTATGTAGAGACCTGACCTGACTATGTAGGAGACCTGACCTGACTTTGTAGGAGACCTGACTTGACTATGTTGGAGACCTGACTATGTAGGAGACCTGACCTGACTATGTAGGATACCTGACCTGACAATTTAGGAGACCTGACATGACTATGTAGGAGACCTGACCTGACTATGTAGAGACCTGACCTGACTATGTAGGAGACCTGACCTGACTATGTAGAGACCTGACCTGACTATGTATGAGACCTGACCTGACTTTGTAGGAGACCTGACTTGACTATGTTGGAGACCTGACTATGTATTAGACCTGACCTGACTATGTAGGAGACCTGACCTGACTATGTAGGACACCTGACCAGACTATGTACGAGACCTGACCAGACTATGTAGGAGATCTGACCAGACTATGTAGGAGACCTGACCTGACTATGTAGGAGACCTGACCTGACTATGTAGGAGACCTGACCTTACTATGTAGAGACCTGACCTGACTATGTAGGAGACCTGACCTGACTATGTAGAGACCTGACCTGACTATGTAGGAGACCTGACCTGACTTTGTAGGAGACCTGACCTGACTTTGTAGGAGACCTGACTTGACTATGTTGGAGTCCTGACTATGTAGGAGACCTGACCTGACTATGTAGGATACCTGACCTGACAATTTAGGAGACCTGACTTGACTATGTTGGAGACCTGACTATGTAGTAGACCTGACCTGACTATGTAGGAGACCTTACCTGACTATTTTGGAGACCTGACTATGTAGTAGACCTGACCTGACTATGTAGTAGACCTGACTATGTAGGATACCTGACCTGACTTTGTAGGAGACCTGACTTGACTATGTTGGAGACCTGACTATGTAGTAGACCTGACCTGACTATGTAGGAGACCTGACCTGACTATGTAGGACACCTGACCAGACTATGTACGAGACCTGACCAGACTATGTAGGAGATCTGACCAGACTATGTAGGAGACCTGACCTGACTATGTAGGAGACCTGACCTGACTATGTAGGAGACCTGACCTGACTATGTAGGAGACCTGACCTGACTATGTAGAGACCTGACCTGACTATGTAGGAGACCTGACCTGACTATGTAGAGACCTGACCTGACTATGTAGGAGACCTGACCTGACTTTGTAGGAGACTTGACCTGACTATGTAGGAGACCTGACCTGACTATGTAGGAGACCTGACCTGACTATGTAGGAGACCTGACATGACTATGTAGGAGACCTGACCTGACTATGTAGAGACCTGACCTGACTATGTAGGAGACCTGACCTGACTATGTAGAGACCTGACCTGACTATGTAGGAGACCTGACCTGACTTTGTAGGAGACCTGACTTGACTATGTTGGAGACCTGACTATGTAGGAGACCTGACCTGACTATGTAGGATACCTGACCTGACAATTTAGGAGACCTGACATGACTATGTAGGAGACCTGACCTGACTATGTAGAGACCTGACCTGACTATGTAGGAGACCTGACCTGACTATGTAGAGACCTGACCTGACTATGTAGGAGACCTGACCTGACTTTGTAGGAGACCTGACTTGACTATGTTGGAGACCTGACTATGTAGTAGACCTGACCTGACTATGTAGGAGACCTGACCTGACTATGTAGGACACCTGACCAGACTATGTACGAGACCTGACCAGACTATGTAGGAGATCTGACCAGACTATGTAGGAGACCTGACCTGACTATGTAGGAGACCTGACCTGACTATGTAGGAGACCTGACCTGACTATGTAGAGACCTGACCTGACTATGTAGGAGACCTGACCTGACTATGTAGAGACCTGACCTGACTATGTAGGAGACCTGACCTGATTTTGTAGGAGACCTGACCTGACTTTGTAGGAGACCTGACTTGACTATGTTGGAGTCCTGACTATGTAGGAGACCTGACCTGACTATGTAGGATACCTGACCTGACAATTTAGGAGACCTGACTTGACTATGTTGGAGACCTGACTATGTAGTAGACCTGACCTGACTATGTAGGAGACCTTACCTGACTATTTTGGAGACCTGACTATGTAGTAGACCTGACCTGACTATGTAGTAGACCTGACTATGTAGGATACCTGACCTGACTGTGTAGGAGACCTGACCTGACTGTGTAGGAGACCTCACCTGACTATGTAGGAGACCTGACCTGTCTATGTAGGAGACCTGACCTGACTTTGTAGGAGACCTGACTTGACTATGTTGGAGACCTGACTATGTAGGAGACCTGACCTGACTATTTAGGAGACCTGACCTGACTATGTAGGAGACCTGACCTGACTATGTAGGAGACCTGACCTGTCTATGTAGTAGACCTTAATAAGTAGTAGACCTGACCTGACTATGTAGGAGACCTGACCTGACTGTGTTAGAGACCTGTCTATGTAGTAGACCTTAATATGTAGGAGACCTGACCTGACTATGTAGGAGACCTGACCTGACTATGTAGTAGACCTTAATATGTAGGAGACCTGACCTGACTATGTAGGAGACCTGACCTGACTTTGTAGGAGACCTGACCTGACTATGTAGGAGACCTGACCTGACTATTTTGGAGACCTGTCTATGTAGTAGACCTGACCTGACTATGTAGTAGACCTGACTATGTAGGATACCTGACCTGACTGTGTAGGAGACCTGACCTGACTGTGTAGGAGACCTGACCTGACTATGTAGGAGACCTGACCAGACTATGTAGGAGACCTGACCAGACTATGTAGGAGACCTGACCTGACTTTTTAGGAGACTTGACCTGACTATGTAGGAGACCTGACCTGACTATGTAGGAGACCTGACCTGACTATGTAGGAGACCTGACATGACTATGTAGGAGACCTGACCTGACTATGTAGAGACCTGACCTGACTATGTAGAAGACCTGACCTGACTATGTAGAGACCTGACCTGACTATGTAGGAGACCTGACCTGACTTTGTAGGAGACCTGACTTGACTATGTCGGAGACCTGACTATGTAGGAGACCTGACCTGACTATGTAGGATACCTGACCTGACAATTTAGGAGACCTGACATGACTATGTAGGAGACCTGACCTGACTATGTAGAGACCTGACCTGCCTATGTAGGAGACCTGACCTGACTATGTAGAGACCTGACCTGACTATGTAGGAGACCTGACCTGACTTTGTAGGAGACCTGACTTGACTATGTTGGAGACCTGACTATGTAGTAGACCTGACCTGACTATGTAGGAGACATGACCTGACTATGTAGGACACCTGACCAGACTATGTAGGAGACCTGACCAGACTATGTAGGAGATCTGACCAGACTATGTAGGAGACCTGACCTGACTATGTAGGAGACCTGACCTGACTATGTAGAGACCTGACCTGACTATGTAGGAGACCTGACCTGACTATGTAGAGACCTGACCTGACTATGTAGGAGACCTGACCTGACTTTGTAGGAGACCTGACCTGACTTTGTAGGAGACCTGACTTGACTATGTTGGAGTCCTGACTATGTAGGAGACCTGACCTGACTATGTAGGATACCTGACCTGACAATTTAGGAGACCTGACCTGACTTTATAGGAGACCTGACCTGACTTTGTAGGAGACCTGACCTGACTTTGTAGGAGACCTGACTTGACTATGTTGGAGTCCTGACTATGTAGGAGACCTGACCTGACTATGTAGGATACCTGACCTGACAATTTAGGAGACCTGACTTGACTATGTTGGAGACCTGACTATGTTGTAGACCTGACCAGACTATGTAGGAGACCTGACCTGACTTTTTAGGAGACTTGACCTGACTATGTAGGAGACCTGACCTGACTATGTAGGAGACCTGACCTGACTATGTAGGAGACCTGACATGACTATGTAGGAGACCTGACCTGACTATGTAGAGACCTGACCTGACTATGTAGAAGACCTGACCTGACTATGTAGAGACCTGACCTGACTATGTAGGAGACCTGACCTGACTTTGTAGGAGACCTGACTTGACTATGTCGGAGACCTGACTATGTAGGAGACCTGACCTGACTATGTAGGATACCTGACCTGACAATTTAGGAGACCTGACATGACTATGTAGGAGACCTGACCTGACTATGTAGAGACCTGACCTGCCTATGTAGGAGACCTGACCTGACTATGTAGAGACCTGACCTGACTATGTAGGAGACCTGACCTGACTTTGTAGGAGACCTGACTTGACTATGTTGGAGACCTGACTATGTAGTAGACCTGACCTGACTATGTAGGAGACATGACCTGACTATGTAGGACACCTGACCAGACTATGTAGGAGACCTGACCAGACTATGTAGGAGATCTGACCAGACTATGTAGGAGACCTGACCTGACTATGTAGGAGACCTGACCTGACTATGTAGGAGACCTGACCTGACTATGTAGAGACCTGACCTGACTATGTAGGAGACCTGACCTGACTATGTAGAGACCTGACCTGACTATGTAGGAGACCTGACCTGACTTTGTAGGAGACCTGACCTGACTTTGTAGGAGACCTGACTTGACTATGTTGGAGTCCTGACTATGTAGGAGACCTGACCTGACTATGTAGGATACCTGACCTGACAATTTAGGAGACCTGACCTGACTTTGTAGGAGACCTGACCTGACTTTGTAGGAGACCTGACCTGACTTTGTAGGAGACCTGACTTGACTATGTTGGAGTCCTGACTATGTAGGAGACCTGACCTGACTATGTAGGATACCTGACCTGACAATTTAGGAGACCTGACTTGACTATGTTGGAGACCTGACTATGTTGTAGACCTGACCTGACTATGTAGGAGACCTTACCTGACTATTTTGGAGACCTGACTATGTAGTAGACCTGACCTGACTATGTAGTAGACCTTAATATGTAGGAGACCTGACCTGACTATGTAGGAGACCTGACCTGACTATTTAGGAGACCTGACGTGACTATGTAGTAGACCTGACCTGACTATGTAGGAGACCTGACCTGACTATGTAGGACACCTGAACTGACTATGTAGGACACCTGACCTGACTTTGTAGGAGACCTGACTTGACTATGTAGGAGACCTGACATGACTATGTAGGAGACCTGACCTGACTATGTAGAGACCTGACCTGACTATGTAGGAGACCTGACCTGACTATGTAGAGACCTGACCTGACTATGTAGGAGACCTGACTATGTAGGAGACCTGACCTGACTATGTAGGATACCTGACCTGACAATTTAGGAGACCTGACATGACTATGTAGGAGACCTGACCTGACTATGTAGAGACCTGACCTGCCTATGTAGGAGACCTGACCTGACTATGTAGAGACCTGACCTGACTATGTAGGAGACCTGACCTGACTTTGTAGGAGACCTGACTTGACTATGTTGGAGACCTGACTATGTAGTAGACCTGACCTGACTATGTAGGAGACATGACCTGACTATGTAGGACACCTGACCAGACTATGTAGGAGACCTGACCAGACTATGTAGGAGATCTGACCAGACTATGTAGGAGACCTGACCTGACTATGTAGGAGACCTGACCTGACTATGTAGGAGACCTGACCTGACTATGTAGAGACCTGACCTGACTATGTAGGAGACCTGACCTGACTATGTAGAGACCTGACCTGACTATGTAGGAGACCTGACCTGACTTTGTAGGAGACCTGACCTGACTTTGTAGGAGACCTGACTTGACTATGTTGGAGTCCTGACTATGTAGGAGACCTGACCTGACTATGTAGGATACCTGACCTGACAATTTAGGAGACCTGACCTGACTTTGTAGGAGACCTGACCTGACTTTGTAGGAGACCTGACCTGACTTTGTAGGAGACCTGACTTGACTATGTTGGAGTCCTGACTATGTAGGAGACCTGACCTGACTATGTAGGATACCTGACCTGACAATTTAGGAGACCTGACTTGACTATGTTGGAGACCTGACTATGTTGTAGACCTGACCTGACTATGTAGGAGACCTTACCTGACTGTTTTGGAGACCTGACTATGTAGTAGACCTGACCTGACTATGTAGTAGACCTTAATATGTAGGAGACCTGACCTGACTATGTAGGAGACCTGACCTGACTATTTAGGAGACCTGACGTGACTATGTAGTAGACCTGACCTGACTATGTAGGAGACCTGACCTGACTATGTAGGACACCTGAACTGACTATGTAGGACACCTGACCTGACTTTGTAGGAGACCTGACTTGACTATGTAGGAGACCTGACATGACTATGTAGGAGACCTGACCTGACTATGTAGAGACCTGACCTGACTATGTAGGAGACCTGACCTGACTATGTAGAGACCTGACCTGACTATGTAGGAGACCTGACCTGACTTTGTAGGAGACCTGACTTGACTATGTTGGAGACCTGACTATGTAGGAGACCTGACCTGACTATGTAGGATACCTGACCTGACAATTTAGGAGACCTGACTTGACTATGTTGGAGACCTGACTATGTAGTAGACCTGACATGACTATGTAGTAGACCTGACCTGACTATGTAGGAGACCTGATCTGACTATTTTGGAGACCTGACTATGTAGTAGACCTGACCTGACTATGTAGTAGACCTGACTATGTAGGATACCTGACCTGACTGTGTAGGAGATCTGACCTGACTGTGTAGGAGACCTGACCTGACTATGTAGGAGACCTGACCTGTCTATGTAGTAGACCTGACCTGACTATGTAGGAGACCTGACCTGACTATTTAGGAGACCTGACCTGACTATGTAGGAGACCTGACCTGACTATGTAGGAGACCTGACCTGACTGTGTTAGAGACCTGACTATGTAGGACACCTGACCTGACTATGTAGGACACCTGACCAGACTATGTAGGAGATCTGACCAGACTATGTAGGAAACCTGACCAGACTATGTAGGAGACCTGACCAGACTATGTAGGAGACCTGACCTGACTTTTCAGGAGACCTGACCTGACTATGTAGGAGACCTGACCTGACTATGTAGGAGACTTGACCTGACTATGTAGGAGACCTGACCTGACTATGTAGGAGACCTGACCTGACTATGTAGAGACCTGACCTGACTATGTAGGAGACCTGACCTGACTATGTCGAGACCTGACCTGACTATGTAGGAGACCTGACCTGACTTTGTAGGAGACCTGACCTGACTATGTAGGAGACCTGACCTGACTATTTTGGAGACCTGACTATGTAGTAGACCTGACCTGACTATGTAGTAGACCTGACTATGTAGGATACCTGACCTGACTGTGTAGGAGACCTGACCTGACTGTGTAGGAGACCTGACCTGACTATATAGGAGACCTGACCAGACTATGTAGGAGACCTGACCAGACTATGTAGGAGACCTGACCTGACTTTTTAGGAGACTTGACCTGACTATGTAGGAGACCTGACCTGACTATGTAGGAGACCTGACCTGACTATGTAGGAGACCTGACATGACTATGTAGGAGACCTGACCTGACTATGTAGGAGACCTGACCTGACTATGTAGGAGACCTGACCTGACTATGTAGAGACCTGACCTGACTATGTAGGAGACCTGACCTGACTTTGTAGGAGACCTGACTTGACTATGTTGGAGACCTGACTATGTAGGAGACCTGACCTGACTATGTAGGATACCTGACCTGACAATTTAGGAGACCTGACATGACTATGTAGAAGACCTGACCTGACTATGTAGAGACCTGACCTGACTATGTAGGAGACCTGACCTGACTATGTAGAGACCTGACCTGACTATGTAGGAGACCTGACCTGACTTTGTAGGAGACCTGACTTGACTATGTTGGAGACCTGACTATGTAGTAGACCTGACCTGACTATGTAGGAGACCTGACCTGACTATGTAGGACACCTGACCAGACTATGTACGAGACCTGACCAGACTATGTAGGAGATCTGACCAGACTATGTAGGAGACCTGACCTGACTATGTAGGAGACCTGACCTGACTATGTAGGAGACCTGACCTGACTATGTAGGAGACCTGACCTGACTATGTAGAGACCTGACCTGACTATGTAGGAGACCTGACCTGACTATGTAGAGACCTGACCTGACTATGTAGGAGACCTGACCTGACTTTGTAGGAGACTTGACCTGACTATGTAGGAGACCTGACCTGACTATGTAGGAGACCTGACCTGACTATGTAGGAGACCTGACATGACTATGTAGGAGACCTGACCTGACTATGTAGAGACCTGACCTGACTATGTAGGAGACCTGACCTGACTATGTAGAGACCTGACCTGACTATGTAGGAGACCTGACCTGACTTTGTAGGAGACCTGACTTGACTATGTTGGAGACCTGACTATGTAGGAGACCTGACCTGACTATGTAGGATACCTGACCTGACAATTTAGGAGACCTGACATGACTATGTAGGAGACCTGACCTGACTATGTAGAGACCTGACCTGACTATGTAGGAGACCTGACCTGACTATGTAGAGACCTGACCTGACTATGTAGGAGACCTGACCTGACTTTGTAGGAGACCTGACTTGACTATGTTGGAGACCTGACTATGTAGTAGACCTGACCTGACTATGTAGGAGACCTGACCTGACTATGTAGGACACCTGACCAGACTATGTACGAGACCTGACCAGACTATGTAGGAGATCTGACCAGACTATGTAGGAGACCTGACCTGACTATGTAGGAGACCTGACCTTACTATGTAGAGACCTGACCTGACTATGTAGGAGACCTGACCTGACTATGTAGAGACCTGACCTGACTATGTAGGAGACCTGACCTGACTTTGTAGGAGACCTGACCTGACTTTGTAGGAGACCTGACTTGACTATGTTGGAGTCCTGACTATGTAGGAGACCTGACCTGACTATGTAGGATACCTGACCTGACAATTTAGGAGACCTGACTTGACTATGTTGGAGACCTGACTATGTAGTAGACCTGACCTGACTATGTAGGAGACCTTACCTGACTATTTTGGAGACCTGACTATGTAGTAGACCTGACCTGACTATGTAGTAGACCTGACTATGTAGGATACCTGACCTGACTGTGTAGGAGACCTGACCTGACTGTGTAGGAGACCTCACCTGACTATGTAGGAGACCTGACCTGTCTATGTAGGAGACCTGACCTGACTTTGTAGGAGACCTGACTTGACTATGTTGGAGACCTGACTATGTAGGAGACCTGACCTGACTATTTAGGAGACCTGACCTGACTATGTAGGAGACCTGACCTGACTATGTAGGAGACCTGACCTGTCTATGTAGTAGACCTTAATAAGTAGGAGACCTGACCTGACTTTGTAGGAGACCTGACTTGACTATGTTGGAGACCTGACTATGTAGGAGACCTGACCTGACTATGTAGGATACCTGACCTGACAATTTAGGAGACCTGACTTGACTATGTTGGAGACCTGACTATGTAGTAGACCTGACATGACTATGTAGTAGACCTGACCTGACTATGTAGGAGACCTGATCTGACTATTTTGGAGACCTGACTATGTAGTAGACCTGACCTGACTATGTAGTAGACCTGACTATGTAGGATACCTGACCTGACTGTGTAGGAGATCTGACCTGACTGTGTAGGAGACCTGACCTGACTATGTAGGAGACCTGACCTGTCTATGTAGTAGACCTGACCTGACTATGTAGGAGACCTGACCTGACTATTTAGGAGACCTGACCTGACTATGTAGGAGACCTGACCTGACTATGTAGGAGACCTGACCTGACTGTGTTAGAGACCTGACTATGTAGGAGACCTGACCTGACTATGTAGGAGACCTGACCTGTCTATGTAGTAGACCATAATATGTAGGAGACCTGACCTGACTATGTAGGAGACCTGACCTGACTGTGTTAGAGACCTGACTATGTAGGAGACCTGACCTGACTATGTAGGAGACCTGACCTGTCTATGTAGTAGACCATAATATGTAGGAGACCTGACCTGACTATGTAGGAGACCTGACCTGACTATGTAGTAGACCTTAATATGTTTGAGACCTGACATGACTATGTAGGAGACCTGACCTGACTATTTAGGAGACCTGACCTGACTATTTAGGAGACCTGACCTGACTATGTAGGAGACCTGACCTGACTATTTAGGAGACCTGACGTGACTATGTAGTAGACCTGACCTGACTATGTAGGAGACCTGACCTGACTATGTAGGACACCTGACCTGACTATGTAGGACACCTGACCAGACTATGTAGGAGATCTGACCAGACTATGTAGGAAACCTGACCAGACTATGTAGGAGACCTGACCAGACTATGTAGGAGACCTGACCTGACTTTTCAGGAGACCTGACCTGACTATGTAGGAGACCTGACCTGACTATGTAGGAGACTTGACCTGACTATGTAGGAGACCTGACCTGACTATGTAGGAGACCTGACCTGACTATGTAGAGACCTGACCTGACTATGTAGGAGACCTGACCTGACTATGTCGAGACCTGACCTGACTATGTAGGAGACCTGACCTGACTTTGTAGGAGACCTGACCTGACTATGTAGGAGACCTGACCTGACTATTTTGGAGACCTGACTATGTAGTAGACCTGACCTGACTATGTAGTAGACCTGACTATGTAGGATACCTGACCTGACTGTGTAGGAGACCTGACCTGACTGTGTAGGAGACCTGACCTGACTATGTAGGAGACCTGACCAGACTATGTAGGAGACCTGACCAGACTATGTAGGAGACCTGACCTGACTTTTTAGGAGACTTGACCTGACTATGTAGGAGACCTGACCTGACTATGTAGGAGACCTGACCTGACTATGTAGGAGACCTGACATGACTATGTAGGAGACCTGACCTGACTATGTAGGAGACCTGACCTGACTATGTAGGAGACCTGACCTGACTATGTAGAGACCTGACCTGACTATGTAGGAGACCTGACCTGACTTTGTAGGAGACCTGACTTGACTATGTTGGAGACCTGACTATGTAGGAGACCTGACCTGACTATGTAGGATACCTGACCTGACAATTTAGGAGACCTGACATGACTATGTAGAAGACCTGACCTGACTATGTAGAGACCTGACCTGACTATGTAGGAGACCTGACCTGACTATGTAGAGACCTGACCTGACTATGTAGGAGACCTGACCTGACTTTGTAGGAGACCTGACTTGACTATGTTGGAGACCTGACTATGTAGTAGACCTGACCTGACTATGTAGGAGACCTGACCTGACTATGTAGGACACCTGACCAGACTATGTACGAGACCTGACCAGACTATGTAGGAGATCTGACCAGACTATGTAGGAGACCTGACCTGACTATGTAGGAGACCTGACCTGACTATGTAGGAGACCTGACCTGACTATGTAGGAGACCTGACCTGACTATGTAGAGACCTGACCTGACTATGTAGGAGACCTGACCTGACTATGTAGAGACCTGACCTGACTATGTAGGAGACCTGACCTGACTTTGTAGGAGACTTGACCTGACTATGTAGGAGACCTGACCTGACTATGTAGGAGACCTGACCTGACTATGTAGGAGACCTGACATGACTATGTAGGAGACCTGACCTGACTATGTAGAGACCTGACCTGACTATGTAGGAGACCTGACCTGACTATGTAGAGACCTGACCTGACTATGTAGGAGACCTGACCTGACTTTGTAGGAGACCTGACTTGACTATGTTGGAGACCTGACTATGTAGGAGACCTGACCTGACTATGTAGGATACCTGACCTGACAATTTAGGAGACCTGACATGACTATGTAGGAGACCTGACCTGACTATGTAGAGACCTGACCTGACTATGTAGGAGACCTGACCTGACTATGTAGAGACCTGACCTGACTATGTAGGAGACCTGACCTGACTTTGTAGGAGACCTGACTTGACTATGTTGGAGACCTGACTATGTAGTAGACCTGACCTGACTATGTAGGAGACCTGACCTGACTATGTAGGACACCTGACCAGACTATGTACGAGACCTGACCAGACTATGTAGGAGATCTGACCAGACTATGTAGGAGACCTGACCTGACTATGTAGGAGACCTGACCTTACTATGTAGAGACCTGACCTGACTATGTAGGAGACCTGACCTGACTATGTAGAGACCTGACCTGACTATGTAGGAGACCTGACCTGACTTTGTAGGAGACCTGACCTGACTTTGTAGGAGACCTGACTTGACTATGTTGGAGTCCTGACTATGTAGGAGACCTGACCTGACTATGTAGGATACCTGACCTGACAATTTAGGAGACCTGACTTGACTATGTTGGAGACCTGACTATGTAGTAGACCTGACCTGACTATGTAGGAGACCTTACCTGACTATTTTGGAGACCTGACTATGTAGTAGACCTGACCTGACTATGTAGTAGACCTGACTATGTAGGATACCTGACCTGACTGTGTAGGAGACCTGACCTGACTGTGTAGGAGACCTCACCTGACTATGTAGGAGACCTGACCTGTCTATGTAGGAGACCTGACCTGACTTTGTAGGAGACCTGACTTGACTATGTTGGAGACCTGACTATGTAGGAGACCTGACCTGACTATTTAGGAGACCTGACCTGACTATGTAGGAGACCTGACCTGACTATGTAGGAGACCTGACCTGTCTATGTAGTAGACCTTAATAAGTAGGAGACCTGACCTGACTTTGTAGGAGACCTGACTTGACTATGTTGGAGACCTGACTATGTAGGAGACCTGACCTGACTATGTAGGATACCTGACCTGACAATTTAGGAGACCTGACTTGACTATGTTGGAGACCTGACTATGTAGTAGACCTGACATGACTATGTAGTAGACCTGACCTGACTATGTAGGAGACCTGATCTGACTATTTTGGAGACCTGACTATGTAGTAGACCTGACCTGACTATGTAGTAGACCTGACTATGTAGGATACCTGACCTGACTGTGTAGGAGATCTGACCTGACTGTGTAGGAGACCTGACCTGACTATGTAGGAGACCTGACCTGTCTATGTAGTAGACCTGACCTGACTATGTAGGAGACCTGACCTGACTATTTAGGAGACCTGACCTGACTATGTAGGAGACCTGACCTGACTATGTAGGAGACCTGACCTGACTGTGTTAGAGACCTGACTATGTAGGAGACCTGACCTGACTATGTAGGAGACCTGACCTGTCTATGTAGTAGACCATAATATGTAGGAGACCTGACCTGACTATGTAGGAGACCTGACCTGACTGTGTTAGAGACCTGACTATGTAGGAGACCTGACCTGACTATGTAGGAGACCTGACCTGTCTATGTAGTAGACCATAATATGTAGGAGACCTGACCTGACTATGTAGGAGACCTGACCTGACTATGTAGTAGACCTTAATATGTTTGAGACCTGACATGACTATGTAGGAGACCTGACCTGACTATTTAGGAGACCTGACCTGACTATTTAGGAGACCTGACCTGACTATGTAGGAGACCTGACCTGACTATTTAGGAGACCTGACGTGACTATGTAGTAGACCTGACCTGACTATGTAGGAGACCTGACCTGACTATGTAGGACACCTGACCTGACTATGTAGGACACCTGACCAGACTATGTAGGAGATCTGACCAGACTATGTAGGAAACCTGACCAGACTATGTAGGAGACCTGACCAGACTATGTAGGAGACCTGACCTGACTTTTCAGGAGACCTGACCTGACTATGTAGGAGACCTGACCTGACTATGTAGGAGACTTGACCTGACTATGTAGGAGACCTGACCTGACTATGTAGGAGACCTGACCTGACTATGTAGAGACCTGACCTGACTATGTAGGAGACCTGACCTGACTATGTCGAGACCTGACCTGACTATGTAGGAGACCTGACCTGACTTTGTAGGAGACCTGACCTGACTATGTAGGAGACCTGACCTGACTATTTTGGAGACCTGACTATGTAGTAGACCTGACCTGACTATGTAGTAGACCTGACTATGTAGGATACCTGACCTGACTGTGTAGGAGACCTGACCTGACTGTGTAGGAGACCTGACCTGACTATGTAGGAGACCTGACCAGACTATGTAGGAGACCTGACCAGACTATGTAGGAGACCTGACCTGACTTTTTAGGAGACTTGACCTGACTATGTAGGAGACCTGACCTGACTATGTAGGAGACCTGACCTGACTATGTAGGAGACCTGACATGACTATGTAGGAGACCTGACCTGACTATGTAGGAGACCTGACCTGACTATGTAGGAGACCTGACCTGACTATGTAGAGACCTGACCTGACTATGTAGGAGACCTGACCTGACTTTGTAGGAGACCTGACTTGACTATGTTGGAGACCTGACTATGTAGGAGACCTGACCTGACTATGTAGGATACCTGACCTGACAATTTAGGAGACCTGACATGACTATGTAGAAGACCTGACCTGACTATGTAGAGACCTGACCTGACTATGTAGGAGACCTGACCTGACTATGTAGAGACCTGACCTGACTATGTAGGAGACCTGACCTGACTTTGTAGGAGACCTGACTTGACTATGTTGGAGACCTGACTATGTAGTAGACCTGACCTGACTATGTAGGAGACCTGACCTGACTATGTAGGACACCTGACCAGACTATGTACGAGACCTGACCAGACTATGTAGGAGATCTGACCAGACTATGTAGGAGACCTGACCTGACTATGTAGGAGACCTGACCTGACTATGTAGGAGACCTGACCTGACTATGTAGGAGACCTGACCTGACTATGTAGAGACCTGACCTGACTATGTAGGAGACCTGACCTGACGATGTAGAGACCTGACCTGACTATGTAGGAGACCTGACCTGACTTTGTAGGAGACTTGACCTGACTATGTAGGAGACCTGACCTGACTATGTAGGAGACCTGACCTGACTATGTAGGAGACCTGACCTGACTATGTAGGAGACCTGACATGACTATGTAGGAGACCTGACCTGACTATGTAGAGACCTGACCTGACTATGTAGGAGACCTGACCTGACTATGTAGAGACCTGACCTGACTATGTAGGAGACCTGACCTGACTTTGTAGGAGACCTGACTTGACTATGTTGGAGACCTGACTATGTAGGAGACCTGACCTGACTATGTAGGATACCTGACCTGACAATTTAGGAGACCTGACATGACTATGTAGGAGACCTGACCTGACTATGTAGAGACCTGACCTGACTATGTAGGAGACCTGACCTGACTATGTAGAGACCTGACCTGACTATGTAGGAGACCTGACCTGACTTTGTAGGAGACCTGACTTGACTATGTTGGAGACCTGACTATGTAGTAGACCTGACCTGACTATGTAGGAGACCTGACCTGACTATGTAGGACACCTGACCAGACTATGTACGAGACCTGACCAGACTATGTAGGAGATCTGACCAGACTATGTAGGAGACCTGACCTGACTATGTAGGAGACCTGACCTGACTTTGTAGGAGACCTGACTTGACTATGTTGGAGACCTGACTATGTAGGAGACCTGACCTGACTATGTAGGATACCTGACCTGACAATTTAGGAGACCTGACATGACTATGTAGGAGACCTGACCTGACTATGTAGAGACCTGACCTGACTATGTAGGAGACCTGACCTGACTATGTAGGAGACCTGACCTGACTTTGTAGGAGACCTGACCTGACTTTGTAGGAGACCTGACCTGACTATGTAGGAGACCTGACCTGACTATTTTGGAGACCTGACTATGTAGTAGACCTGACCTGACTATGTAGTAGACCTGACTATGTAGGATACCTGACCTGACTGTGTAGGAGACCTGACCTGACTGTGTAGGAGACCTGACCTGACTATGTAGGAGACCTGACCAGACTATGTAGGAGACCTGACCAGACTATGTAGGAGACCTGACCTGACTTTTTAGGAGACTTGACCTGACTATGTAGGAGACCTGACCTGACTATGTAGGAGACCTGACCTGACTATGTAGGAGACCTGACCTGACTATGTAGGAGACCTGACCTGACTATGTAGGAGACCTGACCTGACTATGTAGGAGACCTGACCTGACTATGTAGAGACCTGACCTGACTATGTAGGAGACCTGACCTGACTTTGTAGGAGACCTGACTTGACTATGTTGGAGACCTGACTATGTAGGAGACCTGACCTGACTATGTAGGATACCTGACCTGACAATTTAGGAGACCTGACATGACTATGTAGAAGACCTGACCTGACTATGTAGAGACCTGACCTGACTATGTAGGAGACCTGACCTGACTATGTAGAGACCTGACCTGACTATGTAGGAGACCTGACCTGACTTTGTAGGAGACCTGACTTGACTATGTTGGAGACCTGACTATGTAGTAGACCTGACCTGACTATGTAGGAGACCTGACCTGACTATGTAGGACACCTGACCAGACTATGTACGAGACCTGACCAGACTATGTAGGAGATCTGACCAGACTATGTAGGAGACCTGACCTGACTATGTAGGAGACCTGACCTGACTATGTAGGAGACCTGACCTGACTATGTAGGAGACCTGACCTGACTATGTAGAGACCTGACCTGACTATGTAGGAGACCTGACCTGACTATGTAGAGACCTGACCTGACTATGTAGGAGACCTGACCTGACTTTGTAGGAGACTTGACCTGACTATGTAGGAGACCTGACCTGACTATGTAGGAGACCTGACCTGACTATGTAGGAGACCTGACATGACTATGTAGGAGACCTGACCTGACTATGTAGAGACCTGACCTGACTATGTAGGAGACCTGACCTGACTATGTAGAGACCTGACCTGACTATGTAGGAGACCTGACCTGACTTTGTAGGAGACCTGACTTGACTATGTTGGAGACCTGACTATGTAGGAGACCTGACCTGACTATGTAGGATACCTGACCTGACAATTTAGGAGACCTGACATGACTATGTAGGAGACCTGACCTGACTATGTAGAGACCTGACCTGACTATGTAGGAGACCTGACCTGACTATGTAGAGACCTGACCTGACTATGTAGGAGACCTGACCTGACTTTGTAGGAGACCTGACTTGACTATGTTGGAGACCTGACTATGTAGTAGACCTGACCTGACTATGTAGGAGACCTGACCTGACTATGTAGGACACCTGACCAGACTATGTACGAGACCTGACCAGACTATGTAGGAGATCTGACCAGACTATGTAGGAGACCTGACCTGACTATGTAGGAGACCTGACCTGACTTTGTAGGAGACCTGACTATGTAGGAGACCTGACCTGACTATGTAGGATACCTGACCTGACAATTTAGGAGACCTGACATGACTATGTAGGAGACCTGACCTGACTATGTAGAGACCTGACCTGACTATGTAGGAGACCTGACCTGACTATGTAGAGACCTGACCTGACTATGTAGGAGACCTGACCTGACTTTGTAGGAGACCTGACTTGACTATGTTGGAGACCTGACTATGTAGTAGACCTGACCTGACTATGTAGGAGACCTGACCTGACTATGTAGGACACCTGACCAGACTATGTACGAGACCTGACCAGACTATGTAGGAGATCTGACCAGACTATGTAGGAGACCTGACCTGACTATGTAGTAGACCTGACCTGACTATGTAGGAGACCTGACCTTACTATGTAGAGACCTGACCTGACTATGTAGGAGACCTGACCTGACTATGTAGAGACCTGACCTGACTATGTAGGAGACCTGACCTGACTTTGTAGGAGACCTGACCTGACTTTGTAGGAGACCTGACTTGACTATGTTGGAGTCCTGACTATGTAGGAGACCTGACCTGACTATGTAGGATACCTGACCTGACAATTTAGGAGACCTGACTTGACTATGTTGGAGACCTGACTATGTAGTAGACCTGACCTGACTATGTAGGAGACCTTACCTGACTATTTTGGAGACCTGACTATGTAGTAGACCTGACCTGACTATGTAGTAGACCTGACTATGTAGGATACCTGACCTGACTGTGTAGGAGACCTGACCTGACTGTGTAGGAGACCTCACCTGACTATGTAGGAGACCTGACCTGTCTATGTAGGAGACCTGACCTGACTTTGTAGGAGACCTGACTTGACTATGTTGGAGACCTGACTATGTAGGAGACCTGACCTGACTATTTAGGAGACCTGACCTGACTATGTAGGAGACCTGACCTGACTATGTAGGAGACCTGACCTGTCTATGTAGTAGACCTTAATAAGTAGTAGACCTGACCTGACTATGTAGGAGACCTGACCTGACTGTGTTAGAGACCTGTCTATGTAGTAGACCTTAATATGTAGGAGACCTGACCTGACTATGTAGGAGACCTGACCTGACTATGTAGTAGACCTTAATATGTAGGAGACCTGACCTGACTATGTAGGAGACCTGACCTGACTTTGTAGGAGACCTGACCTGACTATGTAGGAGACCTGACCTGACTATTTTGGAGACCTGACTATGTAGTAGACCTGACCTGACTATGTAGTAGACCTGACTATGTAGGATACCTGACCTGACTGTGTAGGAGACCTGACCTGACTGTGTAGGAGACCTGACCTGACTATGTAGGAGACCTGACCAGACTATGTAGGAGACCTGACCAGACTATGTAGGAGACCTGACCTGACTTTTTAGGAGACTTGACCTGACTATGTAGGAGACCTGACCTGACTATGTAGGAGACCTGACCTGACTATGTAGGAGACCTGACATGACTATGTAGGAGACCTGACCTGACTATGTAGGAGACCTGACCTGACTATGTAGGAGACCTGACCTGACTATGTAGGAGACCTGACCTGACTTTGTAGGAGACCTGACTTGACTATGTTGGAGACCTGACTATGTAGGAGACCTGACCTGACTATGTAGGATACCTGACCTGACAATTTAGGAGACCTGACATGACTATGTAGGAGACCTGACCTGACTATGTAGAAACCTGACCTGACTATGTAGGAGACCTGACCTGACTATGTAGAGACCTGACCTGACTATGTAGGAGACCTGACCTGACTTTGTAGGAGACCTGACTTGACTATGTTGGAGACCTGACTATGTAGTAGACCTGACCTGACTATGTAGGAGACCTGACCTGACTATGTAGGACACCTGACCAGACTATGTACGAGACCTGACCAGACTATGTAGGAGATCTGACCAGACTATGTAGGAGACCTGACCTGACTATGTAGGAGACCTGACCTGACTTTGTAGGAGACCTGACTTGACTATGTTGGAGACCTGACTATGTAGGAGACCTGACCTGACTATGTAGGATACCTGACCTGACAATTTAGGAGACCTGACATGACTATGTAGGAGACCTGACCTGACTATGTAGAGACCTGACCTGACTATGTAGGAGACCTGACCTGACTATGTAGAGACCTGACCTGACTATGTAGGAGACCTGACCTGACTTTGTAGGAGACCTGACTTGACTATGTTGGAGACCTGACTATGTAGTAGACCTGACCTGACTATGTAGGAGACCTGACCTGACTATGTAGGACACCTGACCAGACTATGTACGAGACCTGACCAGACTATGTAGGAGATCTGACCAGACTATGTAGGAGACCTGACCTGACTATGTAGTAGACCTGACCTGACTATGTAGGAGACCTGACCTTACTATGTAGAGACCTGACCTGACTATGTAGGAGACCTGACCTGACTATGTAGAGACCTGACCTGACTATGTAGGAGACCTGACCTGACTTTGTAGGAGACCTGACCTGACTTTGTAGGAGACCTGACTTGACTATGTTGGAGTCCTGACTATGTAGGAGACCTGACCTGACTATGTAGGATACCTGACCTGACAATTTAGGAGACCTGACTTGACTATGTTGGAGACCTGACTATGTAGTAGACCTGACCTGACTATGTAGGAGACCTTACCTGACTATTTTGGAGACCTGACTATGTAGTAGACCTGACCTGACTATGTAGTAGACCTGACTATGTAGGATACCTGACCTGACTGTGTAGGAGACCTGACCTGACTGTGTAGGAGACCTCACCTGACTATGTAGGAGACCTGACCTGTCTATGTAGGAGACCTGACCTGACTTTGTAGGAGACCTGACTTGACTATGTTGGAGACCTGACTATGTAGGAGACCTGACCTGACTATTTAGGAGACCTGACCTGACTATGTAGGAGACCTGACCTGTCTATGTAGTAGACCTTAATAAGTAGTAGACCTGACCTGACTATGTAGGAGACCTGACCTGACTGTGTTAGAGACCTGTCTATGTAGTAGACCTTAATATGTAGGAGACCTGACCTGACTATGTAGGAGACCTGACCTGACTATGTAGTAGACCTTAATATGTAGGAGACCTGACCTGACTATGTAGGAGACCTGACCTGACTTTGTAGGAGACCTGACCTGACTATGTAGGAGACCTGACCTGACTATTTTGGAGACCTGACTATGTAGTAGACCTGACCTGACTATGTAGTAGACCTGACTATGTAGGATACCTGACCTGACTGTGTAGGAGACCTGACCTGACTGTGTAGGAGACCTGACCTGACTATGTAGGAGACCTGACCAGACTATGTAGGAGACCTGACCAGACTATGTAGGAGACCTGACCTGACTTTTTAGGAGACTTGACCTGACTATGTAGGAGACCTGACCTGACTATGTAGGAGACCTGACCTGACTATGTAGGAGACCTGACATGACTATGTAGGAGACCTGACCTGACTATGTAGGAGACCTGACCTGACTATGTAGGAGACCTGACCTGACTATGTAGGAGACCTGACCTGACTTTGTAGGAGACCTGACTTGACTATGTTGGAGACCTGACTATGTAGGAGACCTGACCTGACTATGTAGGATACCTGACCTGACAATTTAGGAGACCTGACATGACTATGTAGAAGACCTGACCTGACTATGTAGAGACCTGACCTGACTATGTAGGAGACCTGACCTGACTATGTAGAGACCTGACCTGACTATGTAGGAGACCTGACCTGACTTTGTAGGAGACCTGACTTGACTATGTTGGAGACCTGACTATGTAGTAGACCTGAACTGACTATGTAGGAGACCTGACCTGACTATGTAGGACACCTGACCAGACTATGTACGAGACCTGACCAGACTATGTAGGAGATCTGACCAGACTATGTAGGAGACCTGACCTGACTATGTAGGAGACCTGACCTGACTATGTAGGAGACCTGACCTGACTATGTAGGAGACCTGACCTGACTATGTAGAGACCTGACCTGACTATGTAGGAGACCTGACCTGACTATGTAGAGACCTGACCTGACTATGTAGGAGACCTGACCTGACTTTGTAGGAGACTTGACCTGACTATGTAGGAGACCTGACCTGACTATGTAGGAGACCTGACCTGACTATGTAGGAGACCTGACATGACTATGTAGGAGACCTGACCTGACTATGTAGAGACCTGACCTGACTATGTAGGAGACCTGACCTGACTATGTAGAGACCTGACCTGACTATGTAGGAGACCTGACCTGACTTTGTAGGAGACCTGACTTGACTATGTTGGAGACCTGACTATGTAGGAGACCTGACCTGACTATGTAGGATACCTGACCTGACAATTTAGGAGACCTGACATGACTATGTAGGAGACCTGACCTGACTATGTAGAGACCTGACCTGACTATGTAGGAGACCTGACCTGACTATGTAGAGACCTGACCTGACTATGTAGGAGACCTGACCTGACTTTGTAGGAGACCTGACTTGACTATGTTGGAGACCTGACTATGTAGTAGACCTGACCTGACTATGTAGGAGACCTGACCTGACTATGTAGGACACCTGACCAGACTATGTACGAGACCTGACCAGACTATGTAGGAGATCTGACCAGACTATGTAGGAGACCTGACCTGACTATGTAGGAGACCTGACCTGACTATGTAGGAGACCTGACCTTACTATGTAGAGACCTGACCTGACTATGTAGGAGACCTGACCTGACTATGTAGAGACCTGACCTGACTATGTAGGAGACCTGACCTGACTTTGTAGGAGACCTGACCTGACTTTGTTGGAGACCTGACTTGACTATGTTGGAGTCCTGACTATGTAGGAGACCTGACCTGACTATGTAGGATACCTGACCTGACAATTTAGGAGACCTGACTTGACTATGTTGGAGACCTGACTATGTAGTAGACCTGACCTGACTATGTAGGAGACCTTACCTGACTATTTTGGAGACCTGACTATGTAGTAGACCTGACCTGACTATGTAGTAGACCTGACTATGTAGGATACCTGACCTGACTGTGTAGGAGACCTGACCTGACTGTGTAGGAGACCTCACCTGACTATGTAGGAGACCTGACCTGTCTATGTAGGAGACCTGACCTGACTTTGTAGGAGACCTGACTTGACTATGTTGGAGACCTGACTATGTAGGAGACCTGACCTGACTATTTAGGAGACCTGACCTGACTATGTAGGAGACCTGACCTGACTATGTAGGAGACCTGACCTGTCTATGTAGTAGACCTTAATAAGTAGTAGACCTGACCTGACTATGTAGGAGACCTGACCTGACTGTGTTAGAGACCTGTCTATGTAGTAGACCTTAATATGTAGGAGACCTGACCTGACTATGTAGGAGACCTGACCTGACTATGTAGTAGACCTTAATATGTAGGAGACCTGACCTGACTATGTAGGAGACCTGACCTGACTTTGTAGGAGACCTGACCTGACTTTGTAGGAGACCTGACTTGACTATGTTGGAGTCCAGACTATGTAGGAGACCTGACCTGACTATGTAGGATACCTGACCTGACAATTTAGGAGACCTGACTTGACTCTGTTGGAGACCTGACTATGTAGTAGACCTGACCTGACTATGTAGGAGACCTTACCTGACTATTTTGGAGACCTGACTATGTAGTAGACCTGACCTGACTATGTAGTAGACCTGACTATGTAGGATATCTGACCTGACTGTGTAGGAGACCTGACCTGACTGTGTAGGAGACCTCACCTGACTATGTAGGAGACCTGACCTGTCTATGTAGTAGACCTGACCTGACTATGTAGGAGACCTGACCTGACTATTTAGGAGACCTGACCTGACTATGTAGGAGACCTGACCTGACTATGTAGGAGACCTGACCTGTCTATGTAGTAGACCTTAATAAGTAGTAGACCTGACCTGACTATGTAGGAGACCTGACCTGACTGTGTTAGAGACCTGTCTATGTAGTAGACCTTAATATGTAGGAGACCTGACCTGACTATGTAGGAGACCTGACCTGACTATGTAGTAGACCTTAATATGTAGGAGACCTGACCTGACTATGTAGGAGACCTGACCTGACTATTTAGGAGACCTGACCTGACTATGTAGGAGACCTGACCTGACTATGTAGAGACCTGACCTGACTATGTAGAAGACCTGACCTGACTATGTAGAGACCTGACCTGACTGTGTTAGAGACCTGTCTATGTAGTAGACCTTAATATGTAGGAGACCTGACCTGACTATGTAGGAGACCTGACCTGACTATGTAGTAGACCTTAATATGTAGGAGACCTGACCTGACTATGTAGGAGACCTGACCTGACTTTGTAGGAGACCTGACCTGACTTTGTAGGAGACCTGACTTGACTATGTTGGAGTCCAGACTATGTAGGAGACCTGACCTGACTATGTAGGATACCTGACCTGACAATTTAGGAGACCTGACTTGACTCTGTTGGAGACCTGACTATGTAGTAGACCTGACCTGACTATGTAGGAGACCTTACCTGACTATTTTGGAGACCTGACTATGTAGTAGACCTGACCTGACTATGTAGTAGACCTGACTATGTAGGATATCTGACCTGACTGTGTAGGAGACCTGACCTGACTGTGTAGGAGACCTCACCTGACTATGTAGGAGACCTGACCTGTCTATGTAGTAGACCTGACCTGACTATGTAGGAGACCTGACCTGACTATTTAGGAGACCTGACCTGACTATGTAGGAGACCTGACCTGACTATGTAGGAGACCTGACCTGTCTATGTAGTAGACCTTAATAAGTAGTAGACCTGACCTGACTATGTAGGAGACCTGACCTGACTGTGTTAGAGACCTGTCTATGTAGTAGACCTTAATATGTAGGAGACCTGACCTGACTATGTAGGAGACCTGACCTGACTATGTAGTAGACCTTAATATGTAGGAGACCTGACCTGACTATGTAGGAGACCTGACCTGACTATTTAGGAGACCTGACCTGACTATGTAGGAGACCTGACCTGACTATGTAGAGACCTGACCTGACTATGTAGAAGACCTGACCTGACTATGTAGAGACCTGACCTGACTATGTAGGAGACCTGACCTGACTTTGTAGGAGACCTGACTTGACTATGTTGGAGACCTGACTATGCAGGATACCTGACCTGACTATGTAGGATACCTGACCTGACAATTTAGGAGACCTGACTTGACTATGTTGGAGACCTGACTATGTAGTAGACCTGACATGACTATGTAGTAGACCTGACCTGACTATGTAGGAGACCTGACCTGACTATTCTGGAGACCTTAATATGTAGTAGACCTGACCTGACTATGTAGTAGACCTGACTATGTAGGATACCTGACCTGACTGTGTAGGAGACCTGACCTGACTGTGTAGGAGACCTGACCTGACTATGTAGGAGACCTGACCTGTCTATGTAGTAGACCTGACCTGACTATGTAGGAGACCTGACCTGACTATTTAGGAGACCTGACCTGACTATGTAGGAGACCTGACCTGACTATGTAGGAGACCTGACCTGTCTATGTAGTAGACCTTAATATGTAGGAGACCTGACCTGACTATGTAGGAGACCTGACCTGACTATGTAGTAGACCTTAATATGTAGGAGACCTGACCTGACTATGTAGGAGACCTGACCTGACTATGTAGGAGACCTGACGTGACTATGTAGTAGACCTGACCTGACTATGTAGGAGAATTGACCTGACTATGTAGGAAACCTGACCAGACTATGTAGGAGACCTGCCCAGACTATGTAGGAGACCTGACCTGACTTTTTATGAGACCTGACCTGACTATGTAGGAGACCTGACCTGACTATGTAGGAGACCTGACCTGACTATGTAGGAGACCTGACCTGACTATGTAGGAGACCTGACCTGACTATGTAGAGACCTGCCCTGACTATGTAGGAGACCTGACCTGATTATGTAGAGACCTGACCTGACTATGTAGGAGACCTGACCTGACTTTGTAGGAGACCTGACCTGACTTTGTAGGAGACCTGACTTGACTATGTTGGAGACCTGACTATGTAGGAGACCTGACCTGACTATGTAGGATACCTGACCTGACAATTTAGGAGACCTGACTTGACTATGTTGGAGACCTGACTATGTAGTAGACCTGACATGACTATGTAGTAGACCTGACCTGACTATGTAGGAGACCTTACCTGACTATTTTGGAGACCTGACTATGTAGTAGACCTGACCTGACTATGTAGTAGACCTGACTATGTAGGATACCTGACCTAACTGTGTAGGAGACCTGACCTGACTGTGTAGGAGACCTCACCTGACTATGTAGGAGACCTGACCTGTCTATGTAGTATACCTGACCTGACTATGTAGGAGACCTGACCTGACTATTTAGGAGACCTGACCTGACTATGTAGGAGACCTGACCTGACTATGTAGGAGACCTGACCTGTCTATGTAGTAGACCTTAATAAGTAGTAGACCTGACCTGACTATGTAGGAGACCTGACCTGACTGTGTTAGAGACCTGACTATGTAGGAGACCTGACCTGACTATGTAGGAGACCTGACCTGTCTATGTAGTAGACCTTAATATGTAGGAGACCTGACCTGACTATGTAGGAGACCTGACCTGACTATGTAGTAGACCTTAATATGTAGGAGACCTGACCTGACTATGTAGTAGACCTGACCTGACTATTTAGGAGACCTGACCTGACTATGTAGGACACCTGACCTGACTATGTAGGACACCTGACCAGACTATGTAGGAGATCTGACCAGACTATGTAGGAAACCTGACCAGACTATGTAGGAGACCTGACCAGACTATGTAGGAGACCTCACCAGACTATGTAGGAGACCTGACCAGACTATGTAGGAGACCTGACCAGACTATGTAGGAGACCTGACCAGACTATGTAGGAGACCTGACCTGACTATGAAGGAGACCTGACCTGACTATGTTGGAGATCTGACTATGTAGGAGACCTGACCTGACTGTGTTAGAGACCTGACTATGTAGGAGACCTGACCTGACTATGTAGGAGACCTGACCTGTCTATGTAGTAGACCTTAATATGTAGGAGACCTGACCTGACAATGTAGGAGACCTGACCTGACTATGTAGTAGACCTTAATATGTAGGAGACCTGACCTGACTATGTAGTAGACCTGACCTGACTATGTAGGAGACCTGACCTGACTATGTAGGACACCTGACCTGACTATGTAGGACACCTGACCAGACTATGTAGGAGATCTGACCAGACTATGTAGGAAACCTGACCAGACTATGTAGGAGACCTGACCAGACTATGTAGGAGACCTCACCAGACTATGTAGGAGACTTGACCAGACTATGTAGGAGACCTGACCAGACTATGTAGGAGACCTGACCAGACTATGTAGGAGACCTGACCTGACTATGTAGGAGACCTGACCTGACTATGTTGGAGATCTGACTATGTAGGAGACCTGACCTGACTTTTTAGGAGACCTGACCTGACTATTTAGGAGACCTGACCTGACTATGTAGGAGACCTTACCTGACTATGTAGGAGACCTGACCTGACTATGTTGGAGATCTGACTATGTAGGAGACCTGACCTGACTTTTTAGGAGACCTGACCTGACTATTTAGGAGACCTGACCTGACTATGTAGGAGACCTGACAATGTAGGAGACCTGACCTGACTTTTTAGAGGACCTGACCTGACAATTTAGGAGACCTGACCTGACTATTTAGGAGACCTGACCTGACTATGTAGGAGACCTGACTATGTAGAGACCTGACTCTTTAGGAGACCTGATCTGACTCTTTAGGATACCTGACCTGACTCTTTAGGAGACCTGACCTGACTCTTTAGGAGACCTGACCTGACTCTTTAGGATACCTGACATGACTATGTAGGAGACCTGACCTGACTATTTTGGAGACCTGACCTGACTATGTAGGAGACCTGACCTGACTATGAGGTAGACCTGACCTGACTACGAGGTAGACCTGACCTGACTATGTAGGAGACCTGACCTGACTACGAAGTAGACCTTAATATGTAGGAGACCTGACTGTGTTAGAGACCTGAATATGTAGGAGACCTGACCTGACTATGTAGGAGACCTGACCTGACCATGTAGGAGACATGACCTGACTATGTAGGAGACCTGACCTGACTACGAAGTAGACCTTAATATGTAGGAGACCTGACCTGACTATTTAGGAGGGCTGACTGTGTTAGAGACCTGAATATGTAGGAGACCTGACCTGACTATGTAGGAGACCTGACCTGACTATTTAGGAGACATGACCTGACTATGTAGGAGACCTATCCTGACTACGAAGTAGACCTTAATATGTAGGAGACCTGACCTGACTATTTAGGAGACCTGACTGTGTTAGAGACCTGAATATGTAGGAGACCTGACCTGACTATGTAGGAGACCTGACCTGACTATGTAGGAGACCTGACTACGAAGTAGACCAGACCTGACTATGTAGGAGACCTGACATGACTGTGTAGGAGACCTGACCTGACTATTGAGGAGACCTGACCTGACTATTGAGGAGACCTGACCTGACTATTGAGTGGACCTGACCTGACTATGTAGGAGACCTGACTATGTAGAATACCTGACCTGACTCTTTAGGAGACCTGACCTGACTAGGTAGGAGACCTGACCTGACTATGTAGTAGACCTTAATATGTAGGAGACCTGACCTGACTATGTAGGAGACCTGACCTGACTATTTAGGAGACCTGACCTGACTATGTAGGAGACCTGACCTGACTATGTAGAGACCTGACCTGACTATGTAGAAGACCTGACCTGACTATGTAGAGACCTGACCTGACTATGTAGGAGACCTGACCTGACTTTGTAGGAGACCTGACTTGACTATGTTGGAGACCTGACTATGCAGGATACCTGACCTGACTATGTAGGATACCTGACCTGACAATTTAGGAGACCTGACTTGACTATGTTGGAGACCTGACTATGTAGTAGACCTGACATGACTATGTAGTAGACCTGACCTGACTATGTAGGAGACCTGACCTGACTATTCTGGAGACCTTAATATGTAGTAGACCTGACCTGACTATGTAGTAGACCTGACTATGTAGGATACCTGACCTGACTGTGTAGGAGACCTGACCTGA
The DNA here is from genome assembly GCF_045791955.1 of Oncorhynchus clarkii lewisi. Classification (NCBI taxonomy): domain Eukaryota; kingdom Metazoa; phylum Chordata; class Actinopteri; order Salmoniformes; family Salmonidae; genus Oncorhynchus; species Oncorhynchus clarkii. Next base: position 97,875,090 of record NC_092148.1, read on the forward strand.
CTGTGTAGGAGACCTGACCTGACTATGTAGGAGACCTGACCTGTCTATGTAGTAGACCTGACCTGACTATGTAGGAGACCTGACCTGACTATTTAGGAGACCTGACCTGACTATGTAGGAGACCTGACCTGACTATGTAGGAGACCTGACCTGTCTATGTAGTAGACCTTAATATGTAGGAGACCTGACCTGACTATGTAGGAGACCTGACCTGACTATGTAGTAGACCTTAATATGTAGGAGACCTGACCTGACTATGTAGGAGACCTGACCTGACTATTTAGGAGACCTGACGTGACTATGTAGTAGACCTGACCTGACTATGTAGGAGAATTGACCTGACTATGTAGGAAACCTGACCAGACTATGTAGGAGACCTGCCCAGACTATGTAGGAGACCTGACCTGACTTTTTATGAGACCTGACCTGACTATGTAGGAGACCTGACCTGACTATGTAGGAGACCTGACCTGACTATGTAGGAGACCTGACCTGACTATGTAGGAGACCTGACCTGACTATGTAGAGACCTGCCCTGACTATGTAGGAGACCTGACCTGATTATGTAGAGACCTGACCTGACTATGTAGGAGACCTGACCTGACTTTGTAGGAGACCTGACCTGACTTTGTAGGAGACCTGACCTGACAATTTAGGAGACCTGACTTGACTATGTTGGAGACCTGACTATGTAGTAGACCTGACATGACTATGTAGTAGACCTGACCTGACTATGTAGGAGACCTTACCTGACTATTTTGGAGACCTGACTATGTAGTAGACCTGACCTGACTATGTAGTAGACCTGACTATGTAGGATACCTGACCTAACTGTGTAGGAGACCTGACCTGACTGTGTAGGAGACCTCACCTGACTATGTAGGAGACCTGACCTGTCTATGTAGTATACCTGACCTGACTATGTAGGAGACCTGACCTGACTATTTAGGAGACCTGACCTGACTATGTAGGAGACCTGACCTGACTATGTAGGAGACCTGACCTGTCTATGTAGTAGACCTTAATAAGTAGTAGACCTGACCTGACTATGTAGGAGACCTGACCTGACTGTGTTAGAGACCTGACTATGTAGGAGACCTGACCTGACTATGTAGGAGACCTGACCTGTCTATGTAGTAGACCTTAATATGTAGGAGACCTGACCTGACTATGTAGGAGACCTGACCTGACTATGTAGTAGACCTTAATATGTAGGAGACCTGACCTGACTATGTAGTAGACCTGACCTGACTATTTAGGAGACCTGACCTGACTATGTAGGACACCTGACCTGACTATGTAGGACACCTGACCAGACTATGTAGGAGATCTGACCAGACTATGTAGGAAACCTGACCAGACTATGTAGGAGACCTGACCAGACTATGTAGGAGACCTCACCAGACTATGTAGGAGACCTGACCAGACTATGTAGGAGACCTGACCAGACTATGTAGGAGACCTGACCAGACTATGTAGGAGACCTGACCTGACTATGAAGGAGATCTGACTATGTAGGAGACCTGACCTGACTGTGTTAGAGACCTGACTATGTAGGAGACCTGACCTGACTATGTAGGAGACCTGACCTGTCTATGTAGTAGACCTTAATATGTAGGAGACCTGACCTGACTATGTAGGAGACCTGACCTGACTATGTAGTAGACCTTAATATGTAGGAGACCTGACCTGACTATGTAGTAGACCTGACCTGACTATGTAGGAGACCTGACCTGACTATGTAGGACACCTGACCTGACTATGTAGGACACCTGACCAGACTATGTAGGAGATCTGACCAGACTATGTAGGAAACCTGACCAGACTATGTAGGAGACCTGACCAGACTATGTAGGAGACCTCACCAGACTATGTAGGAGACTTGACCAGACTATGTAGGAGACCTGACCAGACTATGTAGGAGACCTGACCAGACTATGTAGGAGACCTGACCTGACTATGTAGGAGACCTGACCTGACTATGTTGGAGATCTGACTATGTAGGAGACCTGACCTGACTTTTTAGGAGACCTGACCTGACTATTTAGGAGACCTGACCTGTCTATGTAGGAGACCTTACCTGACTATGTAGGAGACCTGACCTGACTATGTTGGAGATCTGACTATGTAGGAGACCTGACCTGACTTTTTAGGAGACCTGACCTGACTATTTAGGAGACCTGACCTGACTATGTAGGAGACCTGACAATGTAGGAGACCTGACCTGACTTTTTAGAGGACCTGACCTGACAATTTAGGAGACCTGACCTGACTATTTAGGAGACCTGACCTGACTATGTAGGAGACCTGACTATGTAGAGACCTGACTCTTTAGGAGACCTGATCTGACTCTTTAGGATACCTGACCTGACTCTTTAGGAGACCTGACCTGACTCTTTAGGAGACCTGACCTGACTCTTTAGGATACCTGACATGACTATGTAGGAGACCTGACCTGACTATTTAGGAGACCTGACCTGACTATGTAGGAGACCTGACCTGACTACGAGGTAGACCTGACCTGACTACGAGGTAGACCTGACCTGACTATGTAGGAGACCTGACCTGACTACGAAGTAGACCTTAATATGTAGGAGACCTGACTGTGTTAGAGACCTGAATATGTAGGAGACCTGACCTGACTATGTAGGAGACCTGACCTGACCATGTAGGAGACATGACCTGACTATGTAGGAGACCTGACCTGACTACGAAGTAGACCTTAATATGTAGGAGACCTGACCTGACTATTTAGGAGGGCTGACTGTGTTAGAGACCTGAATATGTAGGAGACCTGACCTGACTATGTAGGAGACCTGACCTGACTATGTAGGAGACATGACCTGACTATGTAGGAGACCTATCCTGACTACGAAGTAGACCTTAATATGTAGGAGACCTGACCTGACTATTTAGGAGACCTGACTGTGTTAGAGACCTGAATATGTAGGAGACCTGACCTGACTATGTAGGAGACCTGACCTGACTATGTAGGAGACCTGACTACGAAGTAGACCAGACCTGACTATGTAGGAGACCTGACATGACTGTGTAGGAGACCTGACCTGACTATTGAGGAGACCTGACCTGACTATTGAGGAGACCTGACCTGACTATTGAGTGGACCTGACCTGACTATGTAGGAGACCTGACTATGTAGAATACCTGACCTGACTCTTTAGGAGACCTGACCTGACTATGTAGGAGACCTGACCTGACTATGTAGGAGACCTGACCTGACTATTTAGGAGACCTGACATGACTATTTAGGAGACCAGACCTGACTATGTAGGATACCTGACCTGACTACGAAGTAGACCTGACCTGACTATGTAGGAGACCTGACCTGACTATGTAGGAGACCTGACATGACTATGTAGGAGACCTGACCTGACTGTGTAGGAGACCTGACCTGACTGTGTAGGAGACCTGACCTGACTGTGTAGGAGACCTGACCTGACTGTGTATGAGACCTGACCTGACTGTGTATGAGACCTGACCTGACTGTGTAGGAGACCTGACCTGACTGTGTAGGAGACCTGACCTGACTATGTAGGAGACCTGACCTGACTGTGTATGAGACCTGACCTGACTGTGTATGAGACCTGACCTGACTGTGTATGAGACCTGACCTGACTGTGTATGAGACCTGACCTGACTATGTAGGAGACCTGACCTGACTATTTAGGAGACCTGACCTGACTATTTAGGAGACCTGACCTGACTATGTAGGAGACCTGACTATGTAGAGACCTGACTCTTTAGGAGACCTGATCTGACTCTTTAGGATACCTGACCTGACTCTTTAGGAGACCTGACCTGACTCTTTAGGAGACCTGACCTGACTCTTTAGGATACCTGACATGACTATGTAGGAGACCTGACCTGACTATTTTGGAGACCTGACCTGACTATGTAGGAGACCTGACCTGACTACGAGGTAGACCTGACCTGACTACGAGGTAGACCTGACCTGACTATGTAGGAGACCTGACCTGACTACGAAGTAGACCTTAATATGTAGGAGACCTGACTGTGTTAGAGACCTGAATATGTAGGAGACCTGACCTGACTATGTAGGAGACCTGACCTGACCATGTAGGAGACATGACCTGACTATGTAGGAGACCTGACCTGACTACGAAGTAGACCTTAATATGTAGGAGACCTGACCTGACTATTTAGGAGGGCTGACTGTGTTAGAGACCTGAATATGTAGGAGACCTGACCTGACTATGTAGGAGACCTGACCTGACTATGTAGGAGACATGACCTGACTATGTAGGAGACCTATCCTGACTACGAAGTAGACCTTAATATGTAGGAGACCTGACCTGACTATTTAGGAGACCTGACTGTGTTAGAGACCTGAATATGTAGGAGACCTGACCTGACTATGTAGGAGACCTGACCTGACTATGTAGGAGACCTGACTACGAAGTAGACCAGACCTGACTATGTAGGAGACCTGACATGACTGTGTAGGAGACCTGACCTGACTATTGAGGAGACCTGACCTGACTATTGAGGAGACCTGACCTGACTATTGAGTGGACCTGACCTGACTATGTAGGAGACCTGACTATGTAGAATACCTGACCTGACTCTTTAGGAGACCTGACCTGACTAGGTAGGAGACCTGACCTGACTATGTAGTAGACCTTAATATGTAGGAGACCTGACCTGACTATGTAGGAGACCTGACCTGACTATTTAGGAGACCTGACCTGACTATGTAGGAGACCTGACCTGACTATGTAGAGACCTGACCTGACTATGTAGAAGACCTGACCTGACTATGTAGAGACCTGACCTGACTATGTAGGAGACCTGACCTGACTTTGTAGGAGACCTGACTTGACTATGTTGGAGACCTGACTATGCAGGATACCTGACCTGACTATGTAGGATACCTGACCTGACAATTTAGGAGACCTGACTTGACTATGTTGGAGACCTGACTATGTAGTAGACCTGACATGACTATGTAGTAGACCTGACCTGACTATGTAGGAGACCTGACCTGACTATTCTGGAGACCTTAATATGTAGTAGACCTGACCTGACTATGTAGTAGACCTGACTATGTAGGATACCTGACCTGACTGTGTAGGAGACCTGACCTGACTGTGTAGGAGACCTGACCTGACTATGTAGGAGACCTGACCTGTCTATGTAGTAGACCTGACCTGACTATGTAGGAGACCTGACCTGACTATTTAGGAGACCTGACCTGACTATGTAGGAGACCTGACCTGACTATGTAGGAGACCTGACCTGTCTATGTAGTAGACCTTAATATGTAGGAGACCTGACCTGACTATGTAGGAGACCTGACCTGACTATGTAGTAGACCTTAATATGTAGGAGACCTGACCTGACTATGTAGGAGACCTGACCTGACTATTTAGGAGACCTGACGTGACTATGTAGTAGACCTGACCTGACTATGTAGGAGAATTGACCTGACTATGTAGGAAACCTGACCAGACTATGTAGGAGACCTGCCCAGACTATGTAGGAGACCTGACCTGACTTTTTATGAGACCTGACCTGACTATGTAGGAGACCTGACCTGACTATGTAGGAGACCTGACCTGACTATGTAGGAGACCTGACCTGACTATGTAGGAGACCTGACCTGACTATGTAGAGACCTGCCCTGACTATGTAGGAGACCTGACCTGATTATGTAGAGACCTGACCTGACTATGTAGGAGACCTGACCTGACTTTGTAGGAGACCTGACCTGACTTTGTAGGAGACCTGACCTGACAATTTAGGAGACCTGACTTGACTATGTTGGAGACCTGACTATGTAGTAGACCTGACATGACTATGTAGTAGACCTGACCTGACTATGTAGGAGACCTTACCTGACTATTTTGGAGACCTGACTATGTAGTAGACCTGACCTGACTATGTAGTAGACCTGACTATGTAGGATACCTGACCTAACTGTGTAGGAGACCTGACCTGACTGTGTAGGAGACCTCACCTGACTATGTAGGAGACCTGACCTGTCTATGTAGTATACCTGACCTGACTATGTAGGAGACCTGACCTGACTATTTAGGAGACCTGACCTGACTATGTAGGAGACCTGACCTGACTATGTAGGAGACCTGACCTGTCTATGTAGTAGACCTTAATAAGTAGTAGACCTGACCTGACTATGTAGGAGACCTGACCTGACTGTGTTAGAGACCTGACTATGTAGGAGACCTGACCTGACTATGTAGGAGACCTGACCTGTCTATGTAGTAGACCTTAATATGTAGGAGACCTGACCTGACTATGTAGGAGACCTGACCTGACTATGTAGTAGACCTTAATATGTAGGAGACCTGACCTGACTATGTAGTAGACCTGACCTGACTATTTAGGAGACCTGACCTGACTATGTAGGACACCTGACCTGACTATGTAGGACACCTGACCAGACTATGTAGGAGATCTGACCAGACTATGTAGGAAACCTGACCAGACTATGTAGGAGACCTGACCAGACTATGTAGGAGACCTCACCAGACTATGTAGGAGACCTGACCAGACTATGTAGGAGACCTGACCAGACTATGTAGGAGACCTGACCAGACTATGTAGGAGACCTGACCTGACTATGAAGGAGACCTGACCTGACTATGTTGGAGATCTGACTATGTAGGAGACCTGACCTGACTGTGTTAGAGACCTGACTATGTAGGAGACCTGACCTGACTATGTAGGAGACCTGACCTGTCTATGTAGTAGACCTTAATATGTAGGAGACCTGACCTGACTATGTAGGAGACCTGACCTGACTATGTAGTAGACCTTAATATGTAGGAGACCTGACCTGACTATGTAGTAGACCTGACCTGACTATGTAGGAGACCTGACCTGACTATGTAGGACACCTGACCTGACTATGTAGGACACCTGACCAGACTATGTAGGAGATCTGACCAGACTATGTAGGAAACCTGACCAGACTATGTAGGAGACCTGACCAGACTATGTAGGAGACCTCACCAGACTATGTAGGAGACTTGACCAGACTATGTAGGAGACCTGACCAGACTATGTAGGAGACCTGACCAGACTATGTAGGAGACCTGACCTGACTATGTAGGAGACCTGACCTGACTATGTTGGAGATCTGACTATGTAGGAGACCTGACCTGACTTTTTAGGAGACCTGACCTGACTATTTAGGAGACCTGACCTGACTATGTAGGAGACCTTACCTGACTATGTAGGAGACCTGACCTGACTATGTTGGAGATCTGACTATGTAGGAGACCTGACCTGACTTTTTAGGAGACCTGACCTGACTATTTAGGAGACCTGACCTGACTATGTAGGAGACCTGACAATGTAGGAGACCTGACCTGACTTTTTAGAGGACCTGACCTGACAATTTAGGAGACCTGACCTGACTATTTAGGAGACCTGACCTGACTATGTAGGAGACCTGACTATGTAGAGACCTGACTCTTTAGGAGACCTGATCTGACTCTTTAGGATACCTGACCTGACTCTTTAGGAGACCTGACCTGACTCTTTAGGAGACCTGACCTGACTCTTTAGGATACCTGACATGACTATGTAGGAGACCTGACCTGACTATTTAGGAGACCTGACCTGACTATGTAGGAGACCTGACCTGACTACGAGGTAGACCTGACCTGACTACGAGGTAGACCTGACCTGACTATGTAGGAGACCTGACCTGACTACGAAGTAGACCTTAATATGTAGGAGACCTGACTGTGTTAGAGACCTGAATATGTAGGAGACCTGACCTGACTATGTAGGAGACCTGACCTGACCATGTAGGAGACATGACCTGACTATGTAGGAGACCTGACCTGACTACGAAGTAGACCTTAATATGTAGGAGACCTGACCTGACTATTTAGGAGGGCTGACTGTGTTAGAGACCTGAATATGTAGGAGACCTGACCTGACTATGTAGGAGACCTGACCTGACTATGTAGGAGACATGACCTGACTATGTAGGAGACCTATCCTGACTACGAAGTAGACCTTAATATGTAGGAGACCTGACCTGACTATTTAGGAGACCTGACTGTGTTAGAGACCTGAATATGTAGGAGACCTGACCTGACTATGTAGGAGACCTGACCTGACTATGTAGGAGACCTGACTACGAAGTAGACCAGACCTGACTATGTAGGAGACCTGACATGACTGTGTAGGAGACCTGACCTGACTATTGAGGAGACCTGACCTGACTATTGAGGAGACCTGACCTGACTATTGAGTGGACCTGACCTGACTATGTAGGAGACCTGACTATGTAGAATACCTGACCTGACTCTTTAGGAGACCTGACCTGACTATGTAGGAGACCTGACCTGACTATGTAGGAGACCTGACCTGACTATTTAGGAGACCTGACATGACTATTTAGGAGACCAGACCTGACTATGTAGGATACCTGACCTGACTACGAAGTAGACCTGACCTGACTATGTAGGAGACCTGACCTGACTATGTAGGAGACCTGACATGACTATGTAGGAGACCTGACCTGACTGTGTAGGAGACCTGACCTGACTGTGTAGGAGACCTGACCTGACTGTGTAGGAGACCTGACCTGACTGTGTATGAGACCTGACCTGACTGTGTATGAGACCTGACCTGACTGTGTAGGAGACCTGACCTGACTGTGTAGGAGACCTGACCTGACTATGTAGGAGACCTGACCTGACTGTGTATGAGACCTGACCTGACTGTGTATGAGACCTGACCTGACTGTGTATGAGACCTGACCTGACTGTGTATGAGACCTGACCTGACTATGTAGGAGACCTGACCTGACTATTTAGGAGACCTGACCTGACTATTTAGGAGACCTGACCTGACTATGTAGGAGACCTGACTATGTAGAGACCTGACTCTTTAGGAGACCTGATCTGACTCTTTAGGAGACCTGACCTGACTCTTTAGGAGACCTGACCTGACTCTTTAGGAGACCTGACATGACTATGCAGGAGACCTGACCTAACTATTTAGTAGACCTGACCTGACTATGTAGGAGACCTGACCTGACTACGAGGTAGACCTGACCTGACTACGAGGTAGACCTGACCTGACTCTGTAGGAGACCTGACCTGTCTATGTAGGAGACCTGACCTGACTACGAAGTAGACCTTAATATGTAGGAGACCTGACCTGACTATTTAGGAGACCTGACTGTGTTAGAGACCTGAATATGTAGGAGACCTGACCTGACTCTTTAGGAGTCCTGACATGACTATGCAGGAGACCTGACCTGACTATTTAGGAGACCTGACCTGACTATGTAGGAGACCTGACCTGACTACGAGGTAGACCTGACCTGACTACAAGGTAGACCTGACCTGACTATGTAGGAGACCTGACCTGTCTATGTAGGAGACCTTACCTGACTATGTAGGAGACCGGACCTGACTACGAAGTAGACCTTATTATGTAGGAGACCTGACCTGACTATTTAGGAGACCTGACTGTGTTAGAGACCTGAATATGTAGGAGACCTGACCTGACTATGTAGGAGACATGACCTGACTATGTAGGAGACCTGACCTGACTATGTAGGAGACCTGGCCTGACTATTTAGGGGACCTGACCTGACTATGAAGGAGACCTGACTATGAAGGAGACCTGACTATGGAGGAGACCTGACCTTTTTTATTTTATTTATTTTACCTTTATTTAACAAGTCAGTTAAGAACAAATTCTTATTTACAATGACGGCCTAGGGACAGTGGGTTAACTGCCTGTTCAGGGGCAGAACGACAGATTTGTACCTTGTCAGCTCAGGGGTTTGAACTTGTAACCTTCCGGTTACAAGTCCAACGCTCTAACCACTAGGCTACCCTGCCGCCCCGACCTGACTATGTAGGAGACCTGACCTGACTATATAGTAGACCTGAATATGTGGGGGGTGGATGAATGAATGGATGGGTGGATGAATGGAGGGGTGGATGAATGGAGGGGTGGATGAATGGAGGGGTGGATGTATGGCTGGATGAATGGAGGGGTGGATGAATGGATGAATGAATGGATGGGTGGATGAATGTATGTATGGGTGGATGGATGGATGAATGGAGGGGTGGATGAATGTATGTATGGGTGGATGGATGGATGAATGGAGGGGTGGATGAATGGAGGGGTGTATGCATGTATGGATGGATGAATAGAGGGGTGGATGTATGGATTTATGAATGGAGGGGTGTATGTATGGATGGATGGATGGATGAATGGAGGGGTGGATGAATGTATGGATGGATGGATGAATGGAGGGGTGTATGAATGAATGGATGTGTGGATGCATGTATGGATGGATGGATGAATGGATTGATGGAGGGGTGGATGAATGGATGGATTGATGGAGGGGTGGATGAATGGATGGATTGATGGAGGGGTGGATGAATGGATGGATGGAGGGGTGGATGAATAGAGGGGTGGATGAATGGAAGGGTGGATGGATGGATGAATGGAGTGGTGGATGAATGGAGGGGTGGATGCATGTATTGATGGATGAATGAATGAATGGGTGGATGAATAGAGGGGTGGATGAATGGAAGGGTGGATATATGGAAGGGTTGATGAATGTATGGATGTATAAAAAAATGGAGGGGTGGATGAATGTATGGAGGGGTGGATGAATGAATGGATGGGTGGATGAATGGAAGGATGGATGAATGGATGGGTGGATGAATGTATGAATGAATGGATGGGTGGATGCATGTATGGATGGATGAATGAATGGAGGGGTGGATGAATGAATGGAGGGGTGGATGAATGAATGGATGGGTGGATGCATGTATGGATGGATGAATGAATGGAGGGGTGGATGAATGAATGGAGGGGTGGATGAATGTATGGATGGATGAATGTATGGATGGATGAATGAATGGAGGGGTTGATGAATGTATGGATGGGTGGATGAATGGAAGGGTGGATGGATGCATGAATTGAGTGGTGGATGAATGGATGGGTGGATGAATGTATGAATGGAGGGGTGGATGAATGGAGGGGGTATGAATGGAAGGGTGGATGTATGGAGGGGTGGATGAATGTATGGATGGATGAATGAATGGATGGGTTGATGAATGTACGGATGGAGGGGTGGATGAATGTAGGGGTGGACGAATGGATGGAGGGGTGGATGAATGGATGGATGAATAGAAGGGTGGATGAATGGAAGGGTGGATGAATGGAGGGATGGATGAATGGAGGGGTGGATATATGGATTTATGAATGGAGGGATGGATGAATGGATGGATGAATGGAGGGGTGGATGAATGGATGGATGAATGGAGGGGTGGGTGAATGTCTGGATGGGTGCATGAATAGAGGGGTGGATGAATGGAGGGGTGGATATATGGAAGGGTGGATGAATGTATGGATGGATGAATGAATGGAGGGGTGGATGAATGGAGGTATGGATGGATGGAGGGTGGATGAATGGAGTGGTGGATGAATGGATGAATGGAGGGTTGGATGTATGGAAGGGTGGATGTATGGAGGGGTGATTGAATGTATGGATGGATGGATGGATGGGTGGATGAATGAATGGACGGGTGGAGGGGTGGATTAATGTATGGATGGATGGATGGAGTGGTGGATGAATAGAGGGGTGGATGAATGGAGGGATGGATTAATGGAGGGGTTGATGAATATATGGATGGATGGATGAATGTATGGACGGATGGAGGGGTGGATTAATGTATGGATGGATGGAGGGGTGGATGAATGAATGGATGGATGAATGGAGTGGTGGATGTGTGGAATGATGAATTGAGGTTTGGATGAATGTATGGATGGATGGATGAATAGAGGGGTGGATGAATGTATCGATGGATGGATGAATGGAGGGGTGGATGAATGGAAGAGTGGATGAATGGATGGATGCACGAATGGAGGGTTGGATGAATGGAGGGGTGGATGAATGGAAGAGTGGATGAATGGATGGATGCACGAATGGAGGGGTTGATGAATGGAGTGGTGGATGAATGGAGTGGTGGATGAATGGATGGGTGGATGAATGGAGGGGTGGATGAATGGAAGTGTTGATGAATGGAGGGGTGGATGAATGGAGGGGTGGATTAATGGAGGGGTGGATGAATGGAGGGGTGGATTAATGGAGGGGTGGATGAATGGAGGGGTGGATGAATGGAGAGGTGGATGTGTGGATGGATGAATTGAGGGGTGGGTGAATGTATGGATGGATGGATGAATAGAGGGGTGGATGAATGTATGGAGTGATGGATGAATGGAGGGGTGGATGAATGGAGTGGATGAATGGATGGATGCATGAATGGAGGGGTGGATGAATGGAGGTGTGGATGAATGGAAGTGTTGATGAATGGAGGGGTGGATGAATATATGGATGGAGAATGGAGGTGTGGATGAATGGAAGTGTTGATGAATGGGGGGGTGGATGAATGGAGGGGTGGATTAATGGAGGGGTGGATGAATGTATATGTGGATGAATGAATGGATGGATGGATGAATGGTTGGGTGGATGAATGGAAGGGTGGGTGGGTGGATGAATGGAGTGGTGGATAAATGGAAGAGTGGATTGATGCATGAATGGAAGGGAGGATGAATGGAGTGGTGGATGGGTGGATGAATATATGGATGGATGGATGAATGGAGGTTTGGATGAATGTATATGTGGATGAATGTATGGAGGGGTGGATTAATGTATGTATGGATGGAGGGGTGGATAAATGAATGGATAGGGTGGATGAATGGAAGGATGGATGGATGAATGTATGGACGGATGGAGGGGTGGATTAATGGATGGATGAATGGAGTGGTGGATGAATGGAGTGGTGGATGAATGGAGGGGTGGATGAATGGAGTGGTGGATGGGTGAATGAATATATGGATGGATGAATGGAGGGGTGGATGAATGGAGGGGTGGATGAATGGATCGGTGGATGAATGGAGTGGTGAATGGGTGAATGAATATATGGATGGATGAATGGAGGGGTGGATGAAGGGAGGGGTGGATGAATGGAAGGTTGGATGAATGTATGGATGGATGAATGGATGGGTGGATGAATGGAGGGGTGGATGAATGTATTGGATGGATGAATGTATTGGATGGATGAATGAATTGATGGGTGGATGAAGGTATGGATGGATGGAGGGGTGGATGAATGGAGGGGTGGATGAATGTATTGGATGGACGAATGAATTGATGGGTGGATGAAGGTATGGATGGATGGAGGGGTGGATGAATGGAGGGGTGGATGAATTGAGGGTCGGATGTATGGAGGGATGGATGAATGTATGGATGGATGAATGGTGGGGTGGATGAATGAATGGAGGGGTGGATGAATGTATGGATGGATGAATGTATGGAGGGGTGGATGAATGGAGGGGTGGATTAATTGAGGGGTGGATGTATGGAGGGGTGTGAGACCTGACCTGACTGTGTATGAGACCTGACCTGACTGTGTAGGAGACCTGACCTGACTGTGTAGGAGACCTGACCTGACTATGTAGGAGACCTGACCTGACTGTGTATGAGACCTGACCTGACTGTGTATGAGACCTGACCTGACTGTGTATGAGACCTGACCTGACTGTGTATGAGACCTGACCTGACTATGTAGGAGACCTGACCTGACTATTTAGGAGACCTGACCTGACTATTTAGGAGACCTGACCTGACTATGTAGGAGACCTGACTATGTAGAGACCTGACTCTTTAGGAGACCTGATCTGACTCTTTAGGAGACCTGACCTGACTCTTTAGGAGACCTGACCTGACTCTTTAGGAGACCTGACATGACTATGCAGGAGACCTGACCTAACTATTTAGTAGACCTGACCTGACTATGTAGGAGACCTGACCTGACTACGAGGTAGACCTGACCTGACTACGAGGTAGACCTGACCTGACTCTGTAGGAGACCTGACCTGTCTATGTAGGAGACCTGACCTGACTACGAAGTAGACCTTAATATGTAGGAGACCTGACCTGACTATTTAGGAGACCTGACTGTGTTAGAGACCTGAATATGTAGGAGACCTGACCTGACTCTTTAGGAGTCCTGACATGACTATGCAGGAGACCTGACCTGACTATTTAGGAGACCTGACCTGACTATGTAGGAGACCTGACCTGACTACGAGGTAGACCTGACCTGACTACAAGGTAGACCTGACCTGACTATGTAGGAGACCTGACCTGTCTATGTAGGAGACCTTACCTGACTATGTAGGAGACCGGACCTGACTACGAAGTAGACCTTATTATGTAGGAGACCTGACCTGACTATTTAGGAGACCTGACTGTGTTAGAGACCTGAATATGTAGGAGACCTGACCTGACTATGTAGGAGACATGACCTGACTATGTAGGAGACCTGACCTGACTATGTAGGAGACCAGGCCTGACTATTTAGGGGACCTGACCTGACTATGAAGGAGACCTGACTATGAAGGAGACCTGACTATGGAGGAGACCTGACCTTTTTTATTTTATTTATTTTACCTTTATTTAACAAGTCAGTTAAGAACAAATTCTTATTTACAATGACGGCCTAGGGACAGTGGGTTAACTGCCTGTTCAGGGGCAGAACGACAGATTTGTACCTTGTCAGCTCAGGGGTTTGAACTTGTAACCTTCCGTTTACAAGTCCAACGCTCTAACCACTAGGCTACCCTGCCGCCCCGACCTGACTATGTAGGAGACCTGACCTGACTATATAGTAGACCTGAATATGTGGGGGGTGGATGAATGAATGGATGGGTGGATGAATGGAGGGGTGGATGAATGGAGGGGTGGATGAATGGAGGGGTGGATGTATGGCTGGATGAATGGAGGGGTGGATGAATGGATGAATGAATGGATGGGTGGATGAATGTATGTATGGGTGGATGGATGGATGAATGGAGGGGTGGATGAATGTATGTATGGGTGGATGGATGGATGAATGGAGGGGTGGATGAATGGAGGGGTGTATGCATGTATGGATGGATGAATAGAGGGGTGGATGTATGGATTTATGAATGGAGGGGTGTATGTATGGATGGATGGATGGATGAATGGAGGGGTGGATGAATGTATGGATGGATGGATGAATGGAGGGGTGTATGAATGAATGGATGTGTGGATGCATGTATGGATGGATGGATGAATGGATTGATGGAGGGGTGGATGAATGGATGGATTGATGGAGGGGTGGATGAATGGATGGATTGATGGAGGGGTGGATGAATGGATGGATGGAGGGGTGGATGAATAGAGGGGTGGATGAATGGAAGGGTGGATGGATGGATGAATGGAGTGGTGGATGAATGGAGGGGTGGATGCATGTATTGATGGATGAATGAATGAATGGGTGGATGAATAGAGGGGTGGATGAATGGAAGGGTGGATATATGGAAGGGTTGATGAATGTATGGATGTATAAAAAAATGGAGGGGTGGATGAATGTATGGAGGGGTGGATGAATGAATGGATGGGTGGATGAATGGAAGGATGGATGAATGGATGGGTGGATGAATGTATGAATGAATGGATGGGTGGATGCATGTATGGATGGATGAATGAATGGAGGGGTGGATGAATGAATGGAGGGGTGGATGAATGAATGGATGGGTGGATGCATGTATGGATGGATGAATGAATGGAGGGGTGGATGAATGAATGGAGGGGTGGATGAATGTATGGATGGATGAATGTATGGATGGATGAATGAATGGAGGGGTTGATGAATGTATGGATGGGTGGATGAATGGAAGGGTGGATGGATGCATGAATTGAGTGGTGGATGAATGGATGGGTGGATGAATGTATGAATGGAGGGGTGGATGAATGGAGGGGGTATGAATGGAAGGGTGGATGTATGGAGGGGTGGATGAATGTATGGATGGATGAATGAATGGATGGGTTGATGAATGTACGGATGGAGGGGTGGATGAATGTAGGGGTGGACGAATGGATGGAGGGGTGGATGAATGGATGGATGAATAGAAGGGTGGATGAATGGAAGGGTGGATGAATGGAGGGATGGATGAATGGAGGGGTGGATATATGGATTTATGAATGGAGGGATGGATGAATGGATGGATGAATGGAGGGGTGGATGAATGGATGGATGAATGGAGGGGTGGGTGAATGTCTGGATGGGTGCATGAATAGAGGGGTGGATGAATGGAGGGGTGGATATATGGAAGGGTGGATGAATGTATGGATGGATGAATGAATGGAGGGGTGGATGAATGGAGGTATGGATGGATGGAGGGTGGATGAATGGAGTGGTGGATGAATGGATGAATGGAGGGTTGGATGTATGGAAGGGTGGATGTATGGAGGGGTGATTGAATGTATGGATGGATGGATGGATGGGTGGATGAATGAATGGACGGGTGGAGGGGTGGATTAATGTATGGATGGATGGATGGAGTGGTGGATGAATAGAGGGGTGGATGAATGGAGGGATGGATTAATGGAGGGGTTGATGAATATATGGATGGATGGATGAATGTATGGACGGATGGAGGGGTGGATTAATGTATGGATGGATGGAGGGGTGGATGAATGAATGGATGGATGAATGGAGTGGTGGATGTGTGGAATGATGAATTGAGGTTTGGATGAATGTATGGATGGATGGATGAATAGAGGGGTGGATGAATGTATCGATGGATGGATGAATGGAGGGGTGGATGAATGGAAGAGTGGATGAATGGATGGATGCACGAATGGAGGGTTGGATGAATGGAGGGGTGGATGAATGGAAGAGTGGATGAATGGATGGATGCACGAATGGAGGGGTTGATGAATGGAGTGGTGGATGAATGGAGTGGTGGATGAATGGATGGGTGGATGAATGGAGGGGTGGATGAATGGAAGTGTTGATGAATGGAGGGGTGGATGAATGGAGGGGTGGATTAATGGAGGGGTGGATGAATGGAGGGGTGGATTAATGGAGGGGTGGATGAATGGAGGGGTGGATGAATGGAGAGGTGGATGTGTGGATGGATGAATTGAGGGGTGGGTGAATGTATGGATGGATGGATGAATAGAGGGGTGGATGAATGTATGGAGTGATGGATGAATGGAGGGGTGGATGAATGGAGTGGATGAATGGATGGATGCATGAATGGAGGGGTGGATGAATGGAGGTGTGGATGAATGGAAGTGTTGATGAATGGAGGGGTGGATGAATATATGGATGGAGAATGGAGGTGTGGATGAATGGAAGTGTTGATGAATGGGGGGGTGGATGAATGGAGGGGTGGATTAATGGAGGGGTGGATGAATGTATATGTGGATGAATGAATGGATGGATGGATGAATGGTTGGGTGGATGAATGGAAGGGTGGGTGGGTGGATGAATGGAGTGGTGGATAAATGGAAGAGTGGATTGATGCATGAATGGAAGGGAGGATGAATGGAGTGGTGGATGGGTGGATGAATATATGGATGGATGGATGAATGGAGGTTTGGATGAATGTATATGTGGATGAATGTATGGAGGGGTGGATTAATGTATGTATGGATGGAGGGGTGGATAAATGAATGGATAGGGTGGATGAATGGAAGGATGGATGGATGAATGTATGGACGGATGGAGGGGTGGATTAATGGATGGATGAATGGAGTGGTGGATGAATGGAGTGGTGGATGAATGGAGGGGTGGATGAATGGAGTGGTGGATGGGTGAATGAATATATGGATGGATGAATGGAGGGGTGGATGAATGGAGGGGTGGATGAATGGATCGGTGGATGAATGGAGTGGTGAATGGGTGAATGAATATATGGATGGATGAATGGAGGGGTGGATGAATGGAGGGGTGGATGAAGGGAGGGGTGGATGAATGGAAGGTTGGATGAATGTATGGATGGATGAATGGATGGGTGGATGAATGGAGGGGTGGATGAATGTATTGGATGGATGAATGTATTGGATGGATGAATGAATTGATGGGTGGATGAAGGTATGGATGGATGGAGGGGTGGATGAATGGAGGGGTGGATGAATGTATTGGATGGACGAATGAATTGATGGGTGGATGAAGGTATGGATGGATGGAGGGGTGGATGAATGGAGGGGTGGATGAATTGAGGGTCGGATGTATGGAGGGATGGATGAATGTATGGATGGATGAATGGTGGGGTGGATGAATGAATGGAGGGGTGGATGAATGTATGGATGGATGAATGTATGGAGGGGTGGATGAATGGAGGGGTGGATTAATTGAGGGGTGGATGTATGGAGGGGTGGATGAATGTATGGATGGATGAATGGTGGGATGGATGAATGTTTGGATGGATGAATGTATGGAGGGGTGGATTAATGTATGGATGGATGGATGGATGGATGGATGGATGGATGGATGGATGGGTGGATGAATGTATGGAGGGGTGGATGAATAGAGGGGTGGATTAATGGAGGGATGGATTAATGGAGGGGTAGATGAATATATGGATGGATGGATGAATGTATGGACGGATGGAGGGGTGGATTAATGTATGGATGGATGGAGGGGTGGATGAATGAATGGATGTGTGGATGAATGGATGGATGAATGGAGTGGTGGATGAATGGAGTGGTGGATGAATGTATGGATGGATGGATGAATAGAGGGGCGGATGAATGGAGTGGTGGATGAATGGAGGGGTGGATGAATGGAGGGGTGGATGTATGGATTGATGAATGGAGGGGTCGATGAATGTATGGATGGATGGATGAATGGAGGTGTGGATGAATGTATGGATGGATGAATGGAAGGGTGGATAAAAGTATGGATGTATGGATGGATGAATGGCGATGTGGATGAATGGAAGGGTTGATGAATGGAGGGGTAGATGAATGGAGGGGTGGATGATTGGAGGGGTGGATGGATGGAGGGGTGGATCAATATTTGGATGGTGAATGGAGGGGTGGATGAATGGAGGTGTGGTTTAATGGAGGGGTGGATGGATGGATGGAGGGGTGGATGAATATATGGATGGAGAATGGAGGTGTGGATGAATGGAAGTGTTGATGAATGGAGGGGTGGATGAATGGAGGGGTGGATTAATGGAGGGGTGGATTAATGGAGGGTTGGATGGGTGGATGAATATATGGATGGAGAATGGAGATGTGGATGAATGGATGGATGCATGAATGGAGGGGTGGATGAATGGATTGATGAATGGAGGGGTCGATGAATGTGTGGATGGATGGATGAATGGCGATGTGGATGAATGGAAGGGTTGATGAATGGAGGGGTGGATGATTGTAGGGATGGATGGATGGTGGGGTGGATGAATATATGGATGGAGGGGTGGATGAATGGATCGGTGGATGAATGGAGGGGTGGATTAATGGAGGGGTGGATGAATATATGGATGGAGAATGGAGGGATGGATGAATGGATGGGTGGATGAAGGGAAGGGTTGATGAATGGATGGGTGGATGAATATATGGATGGAGAATGGAGGTGTGGATGAATGGAGGGGTGGATGAATGGAGGGGTGGATGAATGGAGGGGTGGATGAATGGAGGGGATGCTTAATGGAGGGGTGGATGAATGGAGGGGATGATTAATGGAGGGGTGGATGAATGTAGGGGTGGATGAATGGAGGGGTGGATGGATGGAGGGGTGGATGAATATATGGATGGAGAATGGAGGGGTGGATGACTGGATTGATGAATGGAGGGGTCGATGAATGTATGGATGGATGGATGAATGGCGATGTGGATGAATGGAAGGGTTGATGAATGGAGGGGTGGATGATTGTAGGGATGGATGGATGGAGGGGTGGATGAATATATGGATGGAGGGGTGGATGAATGGATCGGTGGATGAATGGAGGGGTGGATTAATGGAGGGGTGGATGAATATATGGATGGAGAATGGAGGGATGGATGAATGGATGGGTGGATGAAGGGAAGGGTTGATGAATGGATGGGTGGATGAATATATGGATGGAGAATGGAGGTGTGGAGGAATGGAGGGGTGGATGAATGGAGGGGATGCTTAATGGAGGGGTGGATGAATGGAGGGGATGATTAATGGAGGGGTGGATGAATGTAGGGGTGGATGAATGGAGGGGTGGATGGATGGAGGGGTGGATGAATATATGGATGGAGAATGGAGGGGTGGATGACTGGATTGGTTGATGAAGGGAAGGGTGGATGAATGGAGGTGTGGATGATTGGAGGGGTGGATGAATATATGGATGGAGAATGGAGGGGTGGATGAATGGAAGGGTGGATTAATGGAGGGGTGGATTAATGGAGGGGTGGATGAATGTATGGATGGATGAATGGAGTGGTTGATGGGTGGATGAATGTATGGATGGATGAATGGAGTCGTGGATGAATGGAGGGGTGGATGAATGTATGGATGGATGGATGAATAGAGAGGTGGATGAATGTATGGATGGATGAATGGAGGGTTGGATGATTGTATATGTGGATGAATGAATGGATGGGTGGATTAATAGAGGGGTGGATGAATGGAAGGGTGGGTGGGGGGATGAATGGAGTGGTGGATTAATGGAGGGGTGGATGGATGGAGGGGTGGATGAATATATGGATGGAGAATGGAGTGGTGGATGAATGGAGTGGTGGATGAATGGAGGGGTGGATGAATGTATGGATGGATGGATGAATAGAGGGGTGGATGAATGTATGGATGGATGGATGAATGGAGGGTTGGATGTATGGAGGGGTAGATGAATATATGGATGGAGAATGGAGGGGTGGATGAATGGATGGGTAGATGAAGGGAAGGGTGGCTGTATGGAGGGGTGGATGATTGGAGGGGTGGATGGATGGAGGGGTCTGAATGGATGGATGGATGGATGAATGGAGGGGTCTGAATGGATGGATGGATGGATGAATGGAGGTGTGGATGAATGTATGGATGGATGAATGGAGGGGTGGATGAATGGAAGGGTTGATGAATGGAGGGGTGGATGAATGGAGGGGTGGATGATTGGAGGGGTGGATGGATGGAGGGGTGGATGAATATATGGGTGGATGAATGGATGGGTGGATGAATGGAGGGGTGGATTAATGGAGGGGTGGATGGATGGAGGGCTGGATGAATATATGGATGGAGAATGTAGGGGTGGATGAAGGGAAGGGTGGATGAATGGATGGTTGGATGAATATATGGATGGAGAATGGAGGTGTGGATGAATGGATGGGTGGATGAATGGATGGTTGGATGAATATATGGATGGAGAATGGAGGTGTGGATGAATGGAGGGGTGGATGAATGGAGGGGTGGATGAATGGAGGGGTGGATGAATGGAGGGGTGGATGAATGGAGGGGTGGATGAATGGAGGGGATGATTAATGGAGGGGTGGATGAAGGCAAGGGTGGATGAATGGATGGGTGGATGAATATATGGATGGAGAATGGAGGTGTGGATGAATGGAGGGGTGGATGAATGGAGGGGTGGATGAATGGAGGGGATGATTCATGGAGGGGTGGATGAATGGAGGGGTGGATGGATGGAGGGGTGGATGAAGGTAAGGGTGGATTCTACTTGTATTGTTCCTCTTCCTGATCAAGCTGTTTCATCCCGCCCTCCCGAGTGGTGCAGTGGTCTAAGGAACTGCATCGCAGTGCTTGCTGTGCCTCTAGAGATCCTGGTTCGAGTCCAGGCTCAGTGGTCTAAGGAACTTCCGGATTAAGTGTTCACAATTGTGTCAAGAAGCCGTGCGGCTTGGTTGGTTGTGTTTTGGAGGACGCACGGCTCTCGACCTTTGCTGCTCCCGAGTCCGTACGGAAACCACGAAATGGGGGGTATAAGTTATAAAAAAGGGCCTTATGTTATGGTCTCTGGGGATTGAAGATGGTGGTTAATGTATTATACTCTTAGTTCTTCCCTGATCCCTGCAGATCTGTTCTGAGAGACAAGAGGGGGATGAGGGAGGTAGTGGAGAGGTGTTGGTTACAGTAAATGGAAAGACAGGGGGTTCATGAGTAGGTGTCAAAAAAGGGCTATGGGATGACAGCTGGAGAGAGAGAGCCAGAGAGAGCGAGAGCCAGAGAGAGCGAGAGCCAGCGAGAGCCAGAGAGAGAGAGAGCCAGAGAGAGAGCCAGAGAGAGAGAGAGCCAGAGACAGAGAGAGAGAGAGAGCCAGAGAGAGAGAGAGCCAGAGAGAGAGAGAGCCAGAGAGAGAGAGAGCCAGAGAGAGAGAGTGAGCCAGAGAGAGCAAGAGCCAGAGAGGGAGAGAGAGAGCGAGAGAGGGTATCCATACGGAGTTGTTTTCACACTCTTGATTTGACCAGACGACAGAGAGAGAGAACAGTTCTGAGCTGAACATAACATTATGCCTGTTATTTATCATCTCCAAGCTGCTATTTCATTCTATATTATCACATAAGGTAATCTCCCTGTTTTAATATGTAATTTTTTAGAGTGGTCCAAAAACCATTAGAAGAATTGTAATCTAATTAAGAAATGTAGATCCAGCAAGTTGTGTAAATTAGTATATTTCTCCTGCTGGCAGTTTTGGCAGACTTGTGTTCCTCTGAGAGAGATGGAGGGAGAGAGAGAGGAGAGAAGGAGAGGTGAAGGGAGGAGGGAGAGAGATGAGGGGCAGGAGGGAGAGAGGAGGAGAAGGGAGAGAGGAGAGAGAGGAGGAGAGGGGGAGGGAGGAGGGAGAGAGATGGGGGAAAGAGATGAGGGGGAAGGAGGAGGGAGAGAGGTGAGGGGAGTGAGGGAGAGGAGAGAGAGAGAGAGAAGAGAGGAGTGAGGGACAGGAGAGAGGAGGGAGGGAGGGAGAGGAGAGAGAGGAGGAGAGGTGAAGGGATGAGGAAGAGAGATGGGGAGGAGGGAGAGATTAGGGGAGTGAGAGAGAGGAGAGAGAGAAGAGAGGAGTGAGGGACAGGAGAGAGGAGTGAGGGAGGGAGAGGAGATAGAGAAGGAGAGGTGAAGGGATGAGGAAGAGAGATGGGGGGAGGAGGGAGAGATTAGGGGAGTGAGGGAGAGGAGAGAGAGAAGAGAGGAGTGAGTGAGTGAGGGAGAGAGAGGAGAGGAGTGAGGGAGAGGAGAGAGAGAGGAGAGGAGAGAGAGCGAGTAGGGGAGTGAGGGAGATGAGAGAGAGAGTAGGGGAGAGAGTGAGAGGAGACTTAGATGAGTGGAGTGGGGGAGATGAGGGGAGTGATGGAGAGGAGAGAGGAGGGGAGTGGGGGCGAGGAGAGAGAGAGGAGGGGTGTGAGGGAGAGAGCGAGAGAGGAGGGGAGAGGAGAGAGAGAGGAGGGGTGTGAGGGAGAGAGCGAGAGAGGAGGGGAGAGGAGAGAGAGAGGGTTGTGAGGGAGATGAGGTGAGTGAGTGAGAGAGAGGAGGGGAGTGAGAGAGAGGAGGGGAGTGAGGGAGAGGAGAGTTAGAGGAGGGGTGTGGCGGAGAGGGGAGTGGGGAAGAGGAGAGAGAGAGAGGAGGGGTGTGAGGGAGAGAGGAGGGGAGTGAGGGAGAGGAGAGAGGGGGAGTGAGGGAGAGGAGAGAGCAAGGATGGGTGGGGGAGAGGAGAGAGGAGGGGAGTGGGGGAGAGGAGAGCGAGAGGGGTGTGAGGGAGAAGAGAAAGAGAGAGGAGGTGAGTGAGTGAGAGAGAGGAGGGAGTGGGGGAGAGAAAGAGGAGGGGTGTGAGGGAGAGGAGTGAGGAGGTGAGTGACAGAGGAGAGGGGAGTGAGGGAAAGGAGAGAGAGGAGGGGTGGGGGAGAGGTGAGGGAGTGAGGGAGAGGAGAGAGTAGCAGAGAGTAATGGGCCTCAGCTAAAGCGACAGATGAAGATGAAGATTTTGTGTGAAAAGCTGACAGAGACGACATACACACACACACACACACACACACACACACACACACTCTCTCTCTCTCACTCTCTCTCAACATGTAACATTCAGAAGGGTTGAGGTTGGTAGGGTAGAAGGACATACACATTAATATATCTGCTGCTACAAATTGATACTATGTGGGCTGTAAAACAAGTAACCAGTGTACTGTGAATGTACACATGCTTCATTCCACGGTTCATGAGTAGATGGATCTGATTATATCTTCTCTTCTGCTCTACTAAACTCTACTATATTCTACTATACTCTACTCTATTCTACCATATTCTATTCTACTATGCTCTACTCTATTCTGCCATACTCTATTCTACTATACTCTACTCTACTATACTCTACTCTATTCTACTCTACTCCACCATACTATATTCTACTATACTCTACTCTACTATACTCTACTCTATTCTACTCTACTCCACCATACTATATTCTACTATACTCTACTCTACTCTACTTTACTCTACACTATTCTGCTATACTCTGCTATATTCTACTATACTCTTCTATATTCTACCATACTCTGCTATATTCTACTATGCTCTACTATACTCTACTCTATTCTGCCATACTCTATTCTACTATAATCTGCTATATTCTACTATACTCTACTATACTCTACTCTATTCTACTCTGCTCTACTATACTATACTCTGCTCTGCCGTACTCCATTCTACTATACTCTACTCTATTCTACTATACTCTGCTATATTCTACCATGCTCTATTCTATTCTACCATACTCTACTATACTATACTCTACTCTATTCTACTATACGCTGTTATACTATACTCTACTATACTCTACTCTACTCTATTCTACCATACTCTAGGCTACTACACTCTACTCTATTCTACTATACTCTGCTATATTCTGCCATACTCTATTCTACTATACTCTACTCTATTCTACCATACTCTAGGCTACTACACTCTACTCTATTCTACTATACTCTACTCTATTCGACTATACTCTACTCTACTGTACTATACTATATTCTACTATACTCTACTCTATTTTACTCTGCTCTACTATACTCTGCTCTATTTTGCCATACCCTATTATACTATACTCTATTCTACTATACTCTGCTATATTCTACTATACTCTACTCTATTCTGCCATACTCTATTCTGCCATACTCTACTCTATTCTACCATACTCTATTCTACTATAAACTACTCTATTCTACTATACTCTGATATAATCTACTATACTCTACTCTATTCTACTCTACTCTACTATACTTTACTCTATTCTACCATACTCTATTCTACTATACTCTACTCTATTCTACTATACTGCACTATATTATATTCAACTATATTCTATTCTACTATACTCTATTCTATTCGACCTTACTCTACTATACTCCACTCGATTCTACTATACACTACTCTACTTTATTCTACTCTACTCTATTCTACATTACTCTACTATGCTCTACTCTATTCAACCATACTCTACTCCATTCTACTCTACTATACTATACTCTACTATGTTCTACTATGCTCCACTATACTCCACTCTACTCCATTCTACTATACTATATTCTGCTATACTATACTATATTCTACTAGACTATACTATATTCTACTATACTCTGTTCCAATATACTTTACCATACTCTTCTCTATTCTACTATACTCTACTCTATTCTACTATACTCTACTCTATTCTACTATGCTATACTCTACTCTATTCTACTATACTACACTATATTATATCCGACTATATTCTATTCTACTATACTATACTCTATTCTACCTTACTCTACTATACTCCACTCGATTCTACTATACACTACTCTACTCCATTCTACTCTACTCTATTCTACAGTACTCTACTATGCTCTACTCTATTCAGCCATACTCTGCTCCATTCTACTCTACTATACTATACTCTAATATGTTCTACTATGCTCCACTATACTCCACTCTACTCCATTCTACTATACTATATTCTGCTATACTATACTCTATTCTACTATACTATACTCTACTGAATTATGCTATACTTTGTTCTACTATACTCTACCATACTCTTCTCTATTCTACTATACTATACTCTATTCTACTGTACTTTACTCTATTCTGGAATACTCTATTTTACTAATTTCTACTCTATTCTACTATACTCTATTCTACTATGCTCTATTCTACTATACTCTATTCTATTAATTTTTACTCTATTCTACTATACCCTATTATTCTCGATTCTACTCTAATCTATTATAATCTCTTCTACTATACTATATTCTACTCGATTCTACCCTACTCTACTCTATCATTCTCTACTCTACTATACTCTATTCGACTCTACTATACTCTACTCTACTCTATTATACTTTTGTCTACTCTACTATACTATATTCTATTCTACTATACTCTATTCTACTGTACTCTACTAAACTATGTTCTACTCCACTCTATTCTACTCTACTCTGGTTTATTCTCTACTACTCTATTCTACTCTACTATACTATTTTCTATTCTACTATACTCTACTCTATTCTACTATACTTCTACTCTACACTACTATATTCCACTCTACTCTCTTCTATACTCTACTATATTCTACTATCTATACTCTACTATCTTATACTATACTATATTCTACTCTACTATATTCTATTCTACTCTACTATACTCTACTATACTCCATTCTACTCTGCTACACTATATTCTACTCTAATATACTCTACTCTATTCTACTCTGATATACTATATTCTACTCTACTATACTCTATTCTACTATACTCTTTTCTACTCTACTCCACCATACTATATTCTACTCTACTCTACTATATTCTATAGTCTGTTATACTCTACTATACTATACTATATTCTACTCTACTTTACTATACCCTGCTATATTCTACTCTATTCTACTCTACTCTATTCTACTATACTCTAATCTACAATACTGTATTCTACTATACTCTATTCTACTAATTTCTACTCTATTATACTATACTCTATTCTACTATAGTCTATTCTACAATACTCTATTCTACTATACTCTATTCTACTAATTTCTACTCTATTCTACTATACTCTATTCTACTATACTGTATTCTACTCTACTCTACTCTACTCTATTTGACGCTACCATACTATATTCTACTCTAAAATACTCTACCCTATTCTACTCTGATATACTATATTCTACTCTACTATACTCTATTCTACTATACTATTTTCTACTCTACTATACTATATTCTACTCTACTATACTATACTCTACTCTCTTCTGCTATACTATATTCTACTCTATTCTATTCTACTATACTCTATTCTATACTCTGTTATACTATACTATAATCTACTCTATTCTAATCTGCTTTACTATACCCTACTATATTCTACTCTACTCTATTGTGCTATACTCTATTCTACTATACTGTATTCTACTATACTCAATTCTACTAATTTCTACTCTATTCTACTATACTCTATTCTACTATGCTCTATTCTACTATACTCTATACTACAATACTCTATTCTACTATACTATATTCTAATAATTTCTACTCTATTCTACTATACTCTATTCTAATATATTCTACTCTACTATACTATATTCTACTCTACTATACTCTACTCTCTTCTACTCTACTATACTCTAGTCTACTATACTATACTCTCTTCTACTATACTATACTATACTCACCTATACTCTATTCTACTCTGCTATGCTCTACAATACTCTACTCTATTCTACTCTACTATACTATATTACACTCTACTATACTCTAATATATTATAATCTACTCTACTACACTATATTCTACTCTAATATACTCTACTCTGTTCTACTCTACTATACTATACTCTACTCTGCTCTACTCTATTCTACTCTACTCTACTATACTATACTCTACTCTCTTCTACTCTACTATATTCTACTCTTCTATACTCTGCTCTATTCTACTCTACTATACTATATTCCACTCTACTCTACTCTATTCTACTCTACTACACTCTCTTATACTCTATTCTACTCTCTTCTACTCTACTATATTCTACTCTACTATACTCTACTCTCTTCTACTCTGTTCTACTCCATGCTCTGGTGCACACACACATTCACACATATATACGCATACACACTCACACACTCACAGACACACGCACACACATACACACCGAGAGCAATGGAGATATTACAGAACCACAAGGGGAGCAGCCTGCACCACGCCAGAAGTCCTGCTAATATTATCTGTGCTGGGTGGTGCCAATGACTCCACCGTGTGTGGTAGGACTTGTGTGTAGCCACTGTGTTAGGGTAGTCTTGTTAACACGTCCTTTACTTGAGAGTCTGGAAAGGCTGCTTTGATGTGTGGGCACGATGCGACCATAATGAAGGGGCTGTGCCCTCAGACTTCAAGAAGGCACCCTACGCTGGTTGGATATCCCCGTTTAGAATCAAACTAATGATGATGTATTTTAAGTAGGACTGCTCTGGCCCTTACCCTTCCAATCAGCCAGCCCTCACCCTTCCATCCAGCCCTCACCCTTCCATCCAGCCCTCACCCTTCCATCCAGCCCTCACCCTTCCATCCAGCCCTCTCCCTTCCAGCCAGCCCTTCCAGCCAGCCCTCACCCTTCCATCCAGCCCTCACCCTTCCATCCAGCCCTCACCCTTCCAGCCAGCCCTTCCCCTTCCAACCAGCCCTCTTCCTTCCAGCCCTCTCCCTTCCAGCCAGCCCTCACCCTTCCAGCCAGCCCTTCCCCTTCCAGCCATCCCTCTCCCTTCCAGCCAGCCCTCACCCTTCCAGCCAGCCCTCACCCTTACAGCCAGCCCTCACCCTTCCAGCCAGCCCTTCCCCTTCCAGCCAGCCCTCACCCTTCCAGCCAGCCTTTCCAGCCAGCCCTCACCCTTCCAGCCAGCCCTCACCCTTCCAGCCAGCCCTTCCAGCCAGCCCTCTCCCTTCCAGCCAGCCCTCTCTCTTCCAGATCTCGAAATGTATTCAAAAATAATTATTACCACCATAAATATCAATAACTGTAAAAAGCCTGTGTTTAAAAACATGGATATCCACTTTACTACTGTAAATCAGCATGGTTTTGTGGCACAGTCGATGGCATGCAGGGCTACGTTTGAGGTTTCACCACGGACAAGCTCTCTCTCCCTGCCTCTTTCACTACGATCAGAGCCGGCTGTAATAATCAGCTCGTGGCAAATCAGGTAAAAAAAAAAAAAAAATGTTGATGCTGTATTTATCATGACATCAAAACATATTCAACGATTTTCCACCAACAGGTTTCTGTGCCAATGGACCAGACACACAACCGATAAGCAGTGCGTAACTGCATACCGATTACCGACTTAGAGCTCTTCGCCATGGTTTCCGTTTTCAACACTACAATCAAATAGAGTATGTAAATCTTGACAAACAGAAAACAACATCCCTCTCAGTATCTAAGGCTTGGTTTGACAATCTCCGAATGTCAGTTAACTTTTTGGTGTTTTGTAAAAGATATCTCTTTGCATTTATCGAAAAGGCCCCTGCACAGTTTGGATCCTGGTATTACGGTTCATTCAGAAAGTATTCAGACCCCTTCCCTTTTTTCACAGTTTGTTATGATGAAATGAATTAAATTAAATGTTTTCCTCATCAATCTACACACAATACCACATAATGGCAAAGCGAAAACAGATTTTTAGAAATGTTTGAAATTAATTTAAAAATACCTTATTTACATTAGTATTCAGACCTTTTGCTATGAGACTCTAAATTGAGCTCAGGTGCATCCTGTTTCCACTGATCATCCTTGAGATGTTTCTAAAACTTGATTGGAGTCCACCTGTGGTAAATTCAATTGATTGGACATGATTTGGAAAGGCACACACCTGTCTACATAAAGGTCCCACAGTTGACAGGTGCATGTCAGAGAAAAAACAACAAGTCATGAGGTCGAAGGAATTGTCCGTAGAGCTCTGACACAGGATTGTGTTGAGGCACGGCTCTGAGGAAGGGTACCAAAACATTTCTGAAGCATTGAAGGTCTGGAACCACAGAGACTCCTCCTAGAGCTGGCTGCCCGGCCAAACTGAGCAATTAGGGGAGAAAGGGCCTTGGTCAGGGAACTTGAACACGATCTAACATCTCTGGATAGACCTGAAAATTGCTGTGCAGCGACGTTTCCCATCCAATCTGACAGAGCTTGAGAGGATCTGAAAAGAAGAATATGAGAAACTCCCCAAATACAGGTGTGCCAAGCTTGTAGCGTCTTCATAATTATGGGGAATTGTGTGCATATTGATGAGGTGGAAAAAAAAACAATTTAATTAATTTTAGAATAAGGCTGTAACTTAACAAAATGTGGAAAAAAAATCGGAATACTTTCTGAATGTACTAGTAAGAAGTGATGTGGTATATTGCTCAATGTTATCACAGATTTTATTTTTAAAATTCAGCTGCCCTTTTCAGTGGGGAGGTTACCATGGCGACCAAGGCACTCTGAGTTGTCCGTGACAGTGTGCCTGTGAGATGACTAGTTGGCCGATGTGTCTTCGGTAACAGTTGAAGCCTCAAACAGTGAAAAAAAAACAACCCCGCTTGTGAACAAAACAACGTAAATAGCCAAAAGACACAAGGACAAAGTCTCACTTCAAGTCGACTTTTGAGTAAATTAGACCAACTTTTATGCCTGTGTGTAGTGCTTCTTAAAATGAATCTTACCTCAGCACTTCAATCACAGTGTGCACAGCTCCCCAGAGAGGCGGTGTTGCTGCGCGTTGCTCGAATTGTGGTTATTTGTGTTTATTATCTAATTGTGTTTATTATAGGATTCCTAGTTCTTTGTGTGTTTAGCCACCGTCTATGAATCAAAATGACTAAATCACTTTTGAAAACAGCTACTGCACCATTGATTTTGCTATGAATGTGCTCATACTTGATTTCTATTTATATTCGCAGATGTGAGTGAGATGCACTGGGGAGCTCAGATCACCTGCCTACATGGCTGGTTAAATATACATCTTACCTGCCAATGCCATCATCTACCTGTATTTGGCAGGTGTTCATTTTAGGCCCTGCAAAAACAGCGCATCAATATCAGAAGTAAAACTACAGCTTGCTGTACAGAGTAAATCTGATCTGAATGAAATTAATGAAACATTCAAATAACATGGTTTTTTGTACCAGCATTCAAATGACATTTTCATTGGGGGGGGTTCTCAACTTTGATTGGCTAATTATTTTATATTTTTTCATCTAGGGATGCCAAATGCTTTCTGGCATCAATCAATCAAATGCGACTGCGGTAACATTTTATGCTCTTTTGGTCCAGACAGCATCAGACAGCATCAGATTCAAGGGCTACACTGAGACAGAGGGGTTTCCTTCGTTCTGATGATTTCTCCGCTTCAGGCATTTTAGAATTGACAGAAAATTATGAAAATAAAGAGAGAGACGAAAGATCAATTATTTTATATACACTACCATGCAAAAGTTTGGGGTCCTTGTTTTTGAAAGAAAAGCACATTTTTTTTGTCCTTTAAAATAACATCAAATTGATCAGAAATCCAGTGTAGACATTGTTAATGTTGTAAATGACTATTGTAGCTGGAAACAGCAGATTTCTTTATGGAATATCTACATAGGTGTACAGAGGTCCATTATCAGCAGCCATCACTCCTGTGTTCCAATGGCACGTTGTGTTAGCTAATCCAAGTTTATAATTTTAAAAGTCTGATTAATCATTAGAAAACCTTATGTAAAAAACCTTAGAAAGAACTTTCTTCTGAAACTCGTCAGGCTATTCCATGCGAGAAATTGCCAAACTGGCTCCAACCAAAATAGAAACAGACTTTTACCAGAATAGAAACTGGCTCTAACCAGAATAGATAGAGGAGTGGGAGGCCACGGTGCACAACTGAGCAAGAGCGAGTCAGAACGGGCAGAACTGTAGAGGAGAAGAAAACAGCGTCAGGCAAGGGAAACCAGGCACAACAGGAACAAACAGCTATAAACATGGACTGACTGATTAGAGATTACGATCTGGCAGTGTGGAAGTGGCAGGACTGAGTATTTGTAGAGGTCTTGATTATGGAACAGGTTGCAGCTGGTGGAGATCTGCTCTGACTCCAGCACACCTGTCTCTGCCCACACAATCACACACACACACACAGAGAGAGAGAAGGAGGGGGAGAGAGTACTGGGGGAGTGGCGGGAGGTGACAGGCACTAGAGGGCGTGGCAGGAGCAGATGTGACAGTGTTTTTGTATAGTGTTTGTTTGGTCTTTGTTCCCATGCCTTTACACGGCACTCCTTAATTTGGGTACAATAAAAAATAAAAAAATGATGCATTCCTGCGTCTCTCTCCTGAATTATTTATATTTGACAGAATAATGGACCATTAAGGGAGATGGAATGGCCCATCTGACGACGCTGCGACTGGTCCGTCCGTGATAAACAAACACATTTAATATATGCTATCGCTAAAATAAAC
This sequence comes from Oncorhynchus clarkii lewisi, assembly GCF_045791955.1. Taxonomy (NCBI): domain Eukaryota; kingdom Metazoa; phylum Chordata; class Actinopteri; order Salmoniformes; family Salmonidae; genus Oncorhynchus; species Oncorhynchus clarkii. Next base: position 97,907,366 of record NC_092148.1, read on the forward strand.
ATTTGGTTGTGTAATGAAGATGTTAGGTAACAATAGAATAAATAGATAAATACTTTATAATTACAAAGCAGCATTTTCATTAGTTTGTTAATGTAGGATATATGTAGAAACAACAACAAATAACTGTTGTTTGTGGAACCAAGTATCAGCTTCTTTTATAAATACAGTACCAGTCAAAAGTTAACACACTCATTCAAGGGTTTTTCTTTATTTCTACTATTTTCTACATTGTAGAATAGTAGTGAAGACATCAGAACTATGAAATAACACATATGGAATCATGTGGTAACCAAAAAAGTGTTAAACAGATCAAAATCTATTTTATATTTGAGATTCTTCAGAGTATGCACTCTTGGCATTCTCTCAAACAGCTTAATGAGGAATGCTTTTCCAACAGTCTTGAAGTAGTTCCCACATATGCTGAGCACTTGTTTGCTGTTTTTCCTTCACTCTGCGGTCCAGCTCATCCCAAACCATCTCAATTTGGTTGAGGTCGGGTGATTGTGGAGGCCAGGTCATCTGATGCAGCTCCTTCACTCTCCTTCTTGGTCAAATAGCCCTTACACAGCCTGGAGGTGTGTTTTGGGTCAGATAGGATGGCGTATCGTGGCAGAATGCTGTGGTAGCCATGCTGATTAAGTGTGCCTTGAAATCTAAATCAATCACAGACAGTGTCACCAGCATAGCACCCCCACACCATCACACCTCCTCCTCCATACTTCACGGTGGGAACCACACATGCAGAGATCATCTGTTTCACAAACACACAGACCAAAGGACAGATTTCCACCGGTCTAATGTCTATTGTTTGTGTTTCTTGGCCGAAGCAAGTCTCTTCTTCTTACTGGTGTCCTTTAGTAGTGGTTTCCTTGCAGCAAATTGACCATGAAGGCCTGATTCACACTGTCTCCTCTGAGCAGGTAGCTCTATTGAACGTATCTTCTGCAGCAGAGGTAACTCTGGGTCTTCCTTTCCTGTGGCGGTCCTCATGAGAGCCAGTTTCATCATAGGACTTGATGGTTCTTGCGACTGCACTTGAAGAAACTTTCACATTTCTTGAAATTTTCCGTATTGACTGACCTTCATGTCTTAAAGTAATGATGGACTGTCATTTCTCTTTGCTTATTTGAGCTGTTCTTGCCATAATATGGACGTGGACTTTTACCAAATAGGGCTGAATTCTGTACACCACCCTTACCTGTCACAGAACTGATTGGCTCAAAGCATTAAGAAGGGAAGACATTCCACAGAAACGTTTAATTAAAATGCATTCTACTACCTCATGAAGCTGGTTGAGAGAATGCAAAGAGGGTATACACAACTAATATATACAACATTCAACCCCCTAATATATACAACCATCAACCCCTAATATATACACAACATTCAACCCCTAATATATACACAACATTCAACCCCTAATATATACACAACATTCAACCCCTAATATATACACAACAATCAACCCCTAATATATAAAACATTCAACCCCTAATATATACACAACAATCAACCCCTAATATATACACAACATTCAACCCCTAATATATACACAACAATCAACCCCTAATATATAAAACATTCAACCCCCTAATATATACAACCATCAACCCCTAATATATACAACATTCAACCACTGATATATACAACATTCAACCCCTAATTGTCACACCCTGATCTGTTTCACCTGTCTTTGTGCTTGTCTTCACCCCCCTCCAGGTGTCGCCCATCTTTCCCATTATCCCCATTATCCCCAGTGTATTTCTACTTGTGTTCTGTGTTTGTCTGTTGCCAGTTCGTCTTGTCAGGTCAGGTCCTACCAGCGTTCTTTCCCGCCTTCCTGTTGCGCTAGTTCTGTTTCCTGGTTTCACAATATGATACACAACAGGCACCAAAAGGCAGACCATATGCTATTTTGGCCATTTTCTCCTCAGCCACCTACTGTAGTCTTATGACTCATTTTTTGAGATATGCTGCTATTTAGCTAAATTAAAATGTTTCTTTCAGTGAGAACTTGAAACTCTCTTTGGAGGTTATACTTTTCAAATTCTTTTTTGAGGACTATTCCAAAGAATAGCAGCTGAGTTCATGAAGGTTTCTTTCCCAATACCGCTATTAAATCTAGAAGGAACAACTTCAGTTTCACTCCCTCTAGTAGAATAGTAATGGTTATTCTGGACCAGGTCTAAGTAGTTACATAGGTACCTGGCGACCGTGGACAATCTTATCAACAAATCACATTATTGTTTTTTGTGCTGACTTTTGAATATGCGTGCTCTTCCTGGTACAAAGATCATTAAAAACAAACTGCAGACATCTCAGAATTAGATGATTATTAAAACGTCCTATCACGTACTCATCTTCACCTTTCCCACTTTGAAAACATCAGATGGCTCAGAGTGGTGGAGAGAATCTCAGCGTTCTCACCCGCCTTCCTGTTGTGTATCATATGTGTTTCAAACCAGGAAACAGAACTAAGCGCAACAGGAAGGCGGGAAAGAAGAGAGAGAGAGAGACTCTCTCCTCAACTCTGAGCCATCTGAGGTTTTCAAAGTGGGAATGGTGAAGATGAGTACAGTCCCTGATCCCAGACAGTGTCTCCTGGCTCCCTGTGTGTCTCAGCCCCAGTATAGTCCCTGATCCCAGACAGTGTCTCCTGGCTCCCTGCGTGTCTCAGCCCCAGTCCCTGATCCCAGACAGTGTCTCCTGGCTCCCTGTGTGTCTCAGCCCCAGTCCCTGATCCCAGACAGTGTCTCCTGGCTCCCTGTGTGTCTCAGCCCCAGAACAGTCCCTGATCCCAGACAGTGTCTCCTGGCTCCCTGTGTGTCGCAGCCCCAGTACAGTCCCTGATCCCAGACAGTGTCTCCTGGCTCCCTGTGTGTCTCAGCCCCAGTACAGTCCCTGATCCCAGACAGTGTCTCCTGGCTAACTGTGTGTCTCAGCCCCAGAACAGTCCCTGATCCCAGACAGTGTCTCCTGGCTCCCTGTGTGTCCCAGTACAGTCCCTGATCCTAGAGAGTGTCTCCTGGCTCCCTGTGTGTCTCAGCCCCAGTCGACGATCCCAAGCAGTGTCTCCTGGCTCCCTGTGTGTCTCAGCCCCAGTATAGTCCCTGATCCCAGACAGTGTCTCCTGGCTTCCTGTGTGTCTCAGCCCCAGAACAGTGTCTGATCCCAGACAGTGTCTCCTGGCTACCTGCGTGTCTCAGCCCCAGTATAGTCCCTGATCCCAGACAGTGTCTCCTGGCTCCCTGTGTGTCCCAGTACAGTCCCTGATCCCAGACAGTGTCTCCTGGCTTCCTGTGTGTCTCAGCCCCAGAACAGTCCCTGATCCTAGACAGTGTCTCCTGGCTCCCTGTGTGTCTCAGCCCCAGTATAGTCCCTGATCCCAGACAGTGTCTCCTGGCTCCCTGTGTGTCCCAGTACAGTCCCTGTGTGTCTCAGCTCCAGTATAGTCCCTGATCCCAGACAGTGTCTCCTGGCTCCCTGTGTGTCCCAGTACACTCCCTGTGTGTCTCAGCCCCAGTATAGTCCCTGATCCCAGACAGTGTCTCCTGGCTCCCTGTGTGTCCCAGTGCAGTCCCTGTGTGTCTCAGCCCCAGTACAGTCCCTGATCCCAGACAGTGTCTCCTGGCTCCCTATGTGTCCCAGTACAGTCCCTGTGTGTCTCAGCCCCAGTATAGTCCCTGATCCCAGACATGTCTCCTGGCTCCCTGTGTGTCCCAGTACAGTCCCTGTGTGTCTCAGCCCCAGTACAGTCCCTGATCCCAGACAGTGTCTCCTGGCTCCCTGTGTGTCCCAGTACAGTCCCGGTGTGTCTCAGCCCCAGTATAGTCCCTGATCCCAGACAGTGTCTCCTGGCTCCCTGTGTGTCCCAGTACAGTCCCTGTGTGTCTCAGCCCCAGTATAGTCCCTGATCCCAGACAGTGTCTCCTGGCTCCCTGTGTGTCTCAGCCCCAGTATAGTCCCTGATCCCAGACAGTGTCTCCTGGCTCCCTGTGTGTATCGGCCCCAGTATATTCCCTGATCCCAGACAGTGTCTCTTGGCTCCCTGTGTGTCTCAGCCCCAGTCCCTGTGTGTCCCAGTACAGTCCATGTGTGTCTCAGCCCCAGTCCCTGTGTGTCTCAGCCCCAGTCCCTGTGTGTCCCAGTACAGTCCCTGTGTGTCTCAGCCCCAGTATAGTCCCTGATCCCAGACAGTGTCTCCTGGCTCCCTGTGTGTCCCAGTACAGTCCCTTTGTGTCTCAGCCCCAGTATAGTCCCTGTGTGTCCCAGTACAGTCCCTGTGTGTCCCAGTACAGTCCCTGTGTGTCTCAACCCCAGTCCCTGTGTGTCCCAGTACAGTCCCTGTGTGTCTCAGCCCCAATCCCTGTGTGTCCCAGTACAGTCCCTATGTGTCCCAGTACAGTCCCTGTGTGTCTCAGTACAGTCCCTGTGCCTCATCCCCAGTCCCTGTGTGTCCCAGTACAGTCCCTGTGTGTCCCAGTACAGTCCCTGTGTGTCTCAGCCCCAGTACAGTCCCTGTGTGTCCCAGTACAGTCCCTGTGTGACCCAGTACAGTCCCTGTGTGTCCCAGTACAGTCCCTGTGTGTCTCAGCCCCAGAACAGTCCCTGATCCCAGACAGTGTCTCCTGGCTCCCTGTGTGTCTCAGCCCCAGTATAGTCCCTGATCCCAGACAGTGTCTCCTGGCTCCCTGTGTGCCCCAGTACAGTCCCTGTGTGTCCCAGTACAGTCCCTGTGTGTCCCAGTACAGTCCCTGTGTGTCCCAGTACAGTCCCTGTGTGTCTCAGCCCCAGAACAGTCCCTGATCCCAGACAGTGTCTCCTGGCTCCCTGTGTGTCTCTGCCCCAGAACAGTCCCTGATCCCAGACAGTGTCTCCTGGCTCCCTGTGTGTCCCAGTACAGTCCCTGTGTGTCTCAGCCCCAGTATAGTCCCTGATCCCAGACAGTGTCTCCTGGCTCCCTGTGTGTCTCAGCCCCAGTCCATGTGTGTCTCAGCCCCAGTATAGTCCCTGTGTGTCCCAGTACAGTCCCTGTGTGTCTCAGCCCCATTACAGTCCCTGTGTTTCTCAGCCCCAGTACAGCCCCTGTGTGTCTCTGCCCCAGTCCCTGTGTGTCCCAGTACAGTCCCTGTGTGTCCCAGTACAGTCCCTGTGTGTCTCAGCCCCAGTACAGTCCCTGTGTGTCTCAGCCCCAGTACAGTCCCTGTGTGTCTCTGCCCCAGTCCCTGTGTGTCCCAGTACAGTCCCTGTGTGTCCCAGTACAGTCCCTGTGTGTCTCAGCCCCAGTATAGTCCCTGATCCCAGACAGTGTCTCCTGGCTCCCTGTGTGTCCCAGTACAGTCCCTGTGTGTCCCAGTACAGTCCCTGTGTGTCTCAGCCCCAGTCCCTGTGTGTCTCAGCCCCAGTCCCTGATGTACTGTAGCATGTCCACGTCACATAAACAAGGAAAGCTGGTGACTGTGTTGCTGATATAGTTTTTTGAGATGTATGGCCTTCTCTCTCAGTGATGACATTATGGTCTGTTAATCGGCCCGTGGGATTGTCCCCAGCTTGTTCTATCCAAACAGTGCCTGTCCCACCTCTTCATTGGGTGTTGGCACCTGCTCAATGCGCACCGTTCTGGCATTTTCGAGCTTTAGTCCTCTGAGGTGTTCAGACTGAGGCTTCGAATCAGAGGAATCATCATCAGAGTCTTTTTCATTCAGATGTTGGAGCTGTGCCAAAACGTAGTGCTTGCATTCAACGTACACTCTCACTTTGTACTCCAAGTTTACTAATGCTGCAGAAATGTGCTCTAAAGCAGTATCCCATCTACCCATCAGATGTAGTGGTCACAAAAACCAAAGTTCAGAAGGCTGGGCCTAGAGTTGTGTATAAGCCATCATACAATAAGTTTTGCAATGATTCCTATGTTGAAGTATATTTGTTGGTCTGATGAGGGACATTCTGATGCTGCACGGGGGAGAGAAGTAGAGAGGAGGAGGAGAGAGGAGGAGTAGAGAGAGGAGTAGAGAGGAGTAGAGAGAGGAGTAGAGAGAGGAGTAGTGAGAGGAGTAGTGAGAGAAGGGGAGAGGAGTAGTGAGAGGAGGAGAGAGGAGTAGTGAGAGGAGGAGAGAGTCAAGGAAGAAGGAGGACCAAGGGGAAGGAAAGGGAGAGAGGGAGGACCAGGGAGAAGAGGGAGGAAAGGAGACCAAGGAGGGGGAGAGAGGACCAAGGATAGAGGAGAGAGGCAAGGAAGTAGGAGGACCAAGGGGGAGGAAAGGGAGAGAGGAGAGGGGGGACCAGGGAGAAGAGAGGGAGGAGAGGAGTGAGGGAGGGAGGAGATAGGAGAGGAGTAGAGAGACCAGGGAGGAGGTAGAAAGGAGAGGGACCAGGGAGAAGAGAGGGAGGAGAGAGGGAGGAGAGTAGAGGAGGGTCCAAGGAGAAGAGATGGAGGAGAGCGGAGAGGAACCAGGGAGGAGATTTGGGAGGAGAGAGGAGAGGAAGAGGGGGACCAGGGAGATTAGAGGGAGGAGAGTAGAGGAGGGTCCAAGGAGAAGAGATGGAGAAGAGAGGAGAGGAACCAGGGAGGAGATTTGGGAGGAGAGAGGAGAGGATAGTTGGAGGACCAGGGAGAAATGCTCCTTTACCTCTGTGATGCTCCTGACAACTAAGTGCCTGGAGAATCCGACACTCTCACCATATCTCTAGACATTTCCTGTGTGGAAGAAAGAAAGTTTACAAATGAGATGCGATGAAATCAAAGGTAAAGTACAACCTAGTCAGTTGTACAGGGAAAGTACAACCTAGTCAGTTGTACAGGGAAAGTACAACCTAGTCAGTTGTACAGGGAAAGTACAACCTAGTCAGTTGTACAGGGAAAGTACAACCTAGTCAGTTGTAAAGTACAACCTAGTCAGTTGTACAGGGAAAGTACAACCTAGTCAGTTGTACAGGGAAAGTACAACCTAGTCAGTTGTAAAGGGAAAGTACAACCTAGTCAGTTGTACAGGGAAAGTACAACCTAGTCAGTTGTACAGGGAAAGTACAACCTAGTCAGTTGTAAAGGGAAAGTACAACCTAGTCAGTTGTAAAGGGAAAGTACAACCTAGTCAGTTGTAAAGTACAACCTAGTCAGTTGTAAAGGGAACGTACAACCTAGTCAGTTGTAAAGTACAACCTAGTCAGTTGTAAAGGGAAAGTACAACATAGTCAGTTGTACAGGGAAAGTACAACCTAGTCAGTTGTACAGGGAAAGTACAACCTAGTCAGTTGTAAAGGGAACGTACAACCTAGTCAGTTGTACAGGGAAAGTACAACCTAGTCAGTTGTAAAGTACAACCTAGTCAGTTGTACAACTGAATGCCTTCAACTGAAATGTGTCTTCTGTATTTAACCCAACTCCTCTGAATCAGAGAGGTGGGGGGGGGGGCTGCCTTAATCGACACACCCAGGGAACAGTGTTAACTGCCTTGCTCAGGGTCAGAAAGACAGATGTTTTTACCTTGTCAGCTCGGGGAACAGCGTTAACTGCCTTGCTCAGGGTCAGAAAGACAGATGTTTACCTTGTCAGCTCGGGGAACAGCGTTAACTGCCTTGCTCAGGGTCAGAAAGACAGATTTTTACCTTGTCAGCTCGGGGAACAGCGTTAACTGCCTTACTCAGGGTCAGAAAGACAGATTTTTACCTTGTCAGCTCGGGGAACAGCGTTAACTTCCTTGCTCAGGGTCAGAAAGACAGATTTTTACCTTGTCAGCTCGGGGAACAGCGTTAACTGCCTTGCTCAGGGTCAGAAAGACAGATTTATACCTTGTCAGCTCGGGGATGCGATTCAGCAACCTTTCGGAAAGCAATTTATGAAAATGAACACTCAGATTATAGTGATGTTATGTCTGATCTCACAAACAATGTCAAGTCTGTTTAGAGGTGTAATCTTACATTTTTAATCTGAGGGTAATCCTGCTAGTGATATACTTGTTGAATTATGCAACAGAATGTGACAACACCAGTAATTAATGAGTCCGTCTAGACAGCCAGGTGAGTGCAGGTGGGCCTAGCATGTTTTGGGTCGTTGCAGCCCTCTTCCACCCCTTTATGTTAATCTATTTGCATATATGCAAATACACCCTGTGTATTTATACAAATGTGGCACATTTAATTTTCTTCATTTTAACACAATATTAAAATAAATACCTGATACAATCAGAAAATATATATGTGCGTTCTAAGAATTGTATTTTATGTGATTTGATTTGATTTGATTTTGATTTGATTTTTGATAAACGAACATGGAACAAAACAAGAAACACGAGTAGCGGACAGACATGAAACACACACGGAGTCAATACCGCCTGTAATTGGAAAGGTAATCAGGAAAGTGATGGAGTCCAGGTGAGTCTCATGAAGTGCAGGTGTGTGTAACGATGAGTAAACGAGCGCCGGAGAGGAGGAGAGGAAATAGACCTGACAGAAAACCCAGAGAACCCTGAACTCCATTCGTTATTTGTCCGAACCAGTAAAATGTGATATAATTCTGTCAATATCTGATAGATTTTTTTAAAAAAAAATTATAACTTTAATAAAAACGTATTGGACTAAAAGTATTTTCGTCCTTTGTCCAACTGTTACATTTATTGAAATTGTTTTTTAAAAGCTTTTAACAATTCAAATTTGTGCAGTAATCCCACACACATAATACTAAATAAATAGTAAATATGTATGTACTAAATAAATAGTAAATAGTAAACATCTACTCACTATACTGTGGCTTCAGATGACCTGGTATATATTGTTGTCAAGGTGGATGGTGTTGTGTACTTTAACTACTTCTGACTCTCTCTACTGTATCCCTCCACCAGGGAATCATTCCACACTAATATGACTCTGTATTTGTTGTCAAGGGGGTTGCCGTGGGAAATAGAGGAACTACTTTAGTTCTGACTCTCTCTGCTGTATCCCTCCACCAGGGAATCATTCCACACTAATATGACTCTGTATTTGTTGTCAAGGGGGTTGCCGTGGGAAATAGAGGAACTACTTTAGTTCTGACTCTCTCTGCTGTATCCCTCCACCAGGGAATCATTCCACACTAATATGACTCTGTATTTGTTGTCAAGGGGGCTGCCGTGGGAAATAGAGGAACTACTTTAGTTCTGACTCTCCACTGTATCCCTCCACCAGGGAATCATTCCACACTAATATGACTCTGTATTTGTTGTCAAGGGGGTTGCCGTGGGAAATAGAGGAACTACTTTAGTTCTGACTCTCCAATGTATCCCTCCACCAGAGACTCATTTCCAATCCCATCAACACACAGTAAATATTTGAATCCCAAATGGCACCCTATCCCCTATATAGTGCACTACTTTTGACCATGGCCCTATGGGGTAGTGCACTAAATAGGGTGCCATTTTGAACGCATACTCTGCGTTGGTTGTTGTCTCCCGCCAAGGGAAAGGATTTTATATTACAGACTCATTGGAACAGAATTTACTCACAGCTCTGCTCTCTCAGCTCTCCTCTCTCCTCTCCTTTCTTCTCTCCTCTCTTCTCCTCTCAATCAAATTCAATTCAAAGGGCTTTATTGGCATGGGAAAAACCAAAGCAAATGGAAGAGACAATAAACAGAAGGGAACTAAACAAGGGAAACATTGGTTAACATTACAACAGAAGAAAAGTTTTAAATTTCAAATATATTATTGGCTACGTATAGTTTTGTAGCAAAGTATGAAAATAAAAGTAAATAAACAGATACATTTAGGTTGTATTTCCAATGTTGTTCCACTAATATACTAATATGGTCATACATTGGGCAGGAGGTTAGGAAGTGCAGCTCAGTTTCCACCTCATTTTGTGGGCAGTGAGCACATAGCCTGTCTTCTCGAGAGCCATGTCTGCCTACGGCGGCCTTTCTCAATAGCAAGGCTATGCTCACTGAGTCTGTACATAGTCAAAGCTTTCCTTAATTTTGGGTCAGTCACAGTGGTCAGGTATTCTGCCACTGTGTACTCTCTGTTTAGGGCCAAATAACATTCTAGTTTGCTCTGTTTTGTTGTTAATTCTTTCCAATGTGTCAAGTAATTGTGTTTGTGTTTGCTCATGATTTGGTTGGCTCTAAATGTGTTGTTGTCCTGGGTCTCTGTGGGGTGTGTTTGTGTTTGTGAACAGAGCCCCAGGACCAGCTTGCTTAGGGGACTATTTCACAGCCTTGTGGAAGTTACCTGTGGTGTTAATGTTTAGGCCGAGGTAGGTGTAATTCTCTGTGTGCTTTAGGTCAACAGTGTCTCGATAGAATTTGTATTTGTGGTCCTGGCGACTGGACACTTTTTTGGAACACCATTATTTTTGTCTTACTGAGATTTACTGTCAGGACACAAGTCTGACAGAATCTGTGCAGAAGATCTAGGTGCTGCTGAAGGCCCTCCTTGGTTGGTGACAGGAGCACCAGATCGTCAGCAAACAATAGACATTTGACTTCAGATTCTAGTAGGGTGAGGCCCGGGTGCTGCAGACTGTTCCAGTACCCTCGCCAGTTTGTTGATATATATGCTGAAGAGAGTGGGGCTCAAGCTGCATCCCTGTCTCACCCCACGGCCCTGTGGAAACAAATGTGTGTGTTTTGCCAATTTTACCTGCACACTTGTTGTTTGTGTACATGGATTTTATAATGTTGCCAATCCATTGACTCATCAGACCAAAGGACAGATTTTCATTGCTCATTTCTTGGCCCAAGCAAGTCTCTTCTTCTTATTGGTGTCCTTTAGTAGTGGTTTCTTTGCAGAAATTCAACCATGAAGGCCTGATTCACTCAGTCTCCTCTGAACAGGCTGGTAACTCTAATGAACTTATCCTCTGCAGCAGAGGTAACTCTGGGTCTTCCTGTCCTGTGGCCGTCCTCATGAGAGCCAGTTTCATCCTAGCGCTTGATGGTTTTTGCGACTGCACTTGAAGAAACGTTCAAATTTCCCAGATTGACTGACCTTCATGTCTCAAATAAATGATGGACTGTCATTTCGCTTTGCTTATTTGAGCTGTTCTTGCCATAATATGGATTTGGTCTTTTACCAAATAGGGTTATCTTCTGTATACCACCCTTACCTTGTCACAACACAACTGATTGGCTTAAGGAAATAAATTCCACAAATGAACAAGGTACACCTGTTAATTTAAATGCATTCCAGGTGACTACCCCACGAAGTTGAGAGAATTCCAAGAGTGTGCAAAGCTGTCATCAAGGCAAAGGGTGGTTACGTTGAAGAATCTCAAATATATTTTGATTTGTTTAACACTTTTTTGGTTACTACATGTATCCATGTGTGTTATTTCATAGTTTTGATGTCTTCACTATTATTCTACAATGTATAACGTTTGAAAAATAATCAGACCATGGTTCTAAGGGAAGATGCCAGAGCTGGGGATAATGTTGAATATTTGAAAAATAGTCCATTGGAATTTGTGGTCTGTATATTTGATCATTTTCGTTGAGGATACCATCAACACCACAGGCCTTTTTAGGTTGGAGGGTGTGTATTTTGTCTTGTAGTTCATTCAATGTAATTGGAGAATCCAGTAGGTTCTGGTCTTTAATAGTTGGTTCTAAGTTTTGTATTTGATCATGTTTATGTTTTAGCTCTTGGTTCTTTGTTACATGGCTGGAAGGTTGGAGAAGTGGTTTATCCATAATCTCCGTTTTGGGTCGATAACACATCGTGTTGTTGTTTGTTTAGTGTTTTACAATTTTCCCAGAAGTGATTTGATTCTTCAATTACATTGAGCTGATTTCTGACGTGCTGTTCCTTCTTTTTCCATAGTGTATTTCTGTATTGTTTTAGTGATTCACCATAGTAAAGGCGTAGGCTCAGGTTTTCTAGGTCTCTGTTTTTGGTTGGATAGATTTCTCAATTTCTTTCTTAGGTATTTGCATTCTTCATCAAACCATTTCTCATTGTTGTGAGTTGTCTTAGGTTTTCTGCCGGAATTTAAATATGATATGTTAGCTGATAGGTCATATGTACTGTTCAGACTTCCTAAGTTTACACCTTCACTATTGCAGGAAAACATTTACTCCTGGAAGTTGTCTAGGAGGGATTTGTTGTTTGCCAGTAGTTTTCTGGTAGGTGTCTACACTACCTTGCATCCATCTACAGTCTTAATAGTATGTAGTCATCCATCTACAGTCTTAATAGAATGTAGTCATCCATCTAGTCTTAATAGCATGTAGTCATCCATCTACAGTCTTAATAGTATGTAGTCATCCATCTACAGTCATAATAGTATGTAGTCATCCATCTACAGTCTTAATAGTATGTAGTCATCCATCTACAGTCATAATAGTATGTAGTCATCCATCTACAGTCTTAATAGTATGTAGTCATCCATCTAGTCTTAATAGTATGTAGTCATCCATCTACAGTCATAAAAGTATGTAGTCATCCATCTACAGTCTTAATAGTATGTAGTCATCCATCTACAGTCATAATAGTATGTAGTCATCCATCTACAGTCATAATAGTATGTAGTCATCCATCTACAGTCATAATAGTATGTAGTCATCCATCTACAGTCATAATAGTATGTAGTCATCCATCTACAGTCTTAATAGTATGTAGTCATCCATCTACAGTCATAATAGTATGTAGTCATCCATCTACAGTCTTAATAGTATGTAGTCATCCATCTACAGTCTTAATAGTATGTAGTCATCCATCTACAGTCATAATAGTATGTAGTCATCCATCTACAGTCATAATAGTATGTAGTCATCCATCTAGTCTTAATAGTATGTAGTCATCCATCTAGTCTTAATAGTATGTAGTCATCCATCTACAGTCTTAATAGTATGTAGTCATCCATCTACAGTCTAAATAGTATGTAGTCATCCATCTACAGTCATAATAGTATGTAGTCATCCATCTACAGTCATAATATTATGTAGTCATCCATCTACAGTCTTAATAATATGTAGTCATCCATCTACAGTCATAATAGTATGTAGTCATCCATCTACAGTCATAATAGTATGTAGTCATCCATCTAGTCTTAATAGTATGTAGTCATCCATCTACAGTCATAATAGTATGTAGTCATCCATCTAGTCTTAATAGTATGTAGTCATCCATCTACAGTCATAATAGTATGTAGTCATCCATCTAGTCTTAATAGTATGTAGTCATCCATCTACAGTCATAATAGTATGTAGTCATCCATCTACAGTCATAATAGTATGTAGTCATCCATCTACAGTCATAATAGTATGTAGTCATCCATCTACAGTCATAATAGTATGTAGTCATCCATCTAAAGTCATAATAGTATGTAGTCATCCATCTACAGTCATAATAGTATGTAGTCATCCATCTACAGTCATAATAGTATGTAGTCATCAATCTAAAGTCATAATAGTATGTAGTCATCCATCTACAGTCATAATAGTATGTAGTCATCCATCTACAGTCATAATAGTATGTAGTCATCCATCTACAGTCATAATAGTATGTAGTCATCCATCTAAAGTCATAATAGTATGTAGTCATCCATCTACAGTCATAATAGTATGTAGTCATCCATCTACAGTCATAATAGTATGTAGTCATCCATCTACAGTCTTAATAGTATGTAGTCATCCATCTACAGTCTTAATAATATGTAGTCATCCATCTACAGTCATAATAGTATGTAGTCATCCATCTACAGTCATAATAGTATGTAGTCATCCATCTACAGTCTTAATAGTATGTAGTCATCCATCTACAGTCATAATAGTATGTAGTCATCCATCTACAGTCTTAATAGTATTTAGTCATCCATCTAGTCATAATAGTATTTAGTCATCCATCTAGTCATAATAGTATGTAGTCATCCATCTACAGTCTTAATAGTATGTAGTCATCCATCTACAGTCTAAATAGTATGTAGTCATCCATCTACAGTCATAATAGTATGTAGTCATCCATCTACAGTCATAATATTATGTAGTCATCCATCTACAGTCTTAATAATATGTAGTCATCCATCTACAGTCATAATAGTATGTAGTCATCCATCTACAGTCATAATAGTATGTAGTCATCCATCTAGTCTTAATAGTATGTAGTCATCCATCTACAGTCATAATAGTATGTAGTCATCCATCTAGTCTTAATAGTATGTAGTCATCCATCTACAGTCATAATAGTATGTAGTCATCCATCTAGTCTTAATAGTATGTAGTCATCCATCTACAGTCATAATAGTATGTAGTCATCCATCTACAGTCATAATAGTATGTAGTCATCCATCTACAGTCATAATAGTATGTAGTCATCCATCTACAGTCATAATAGTATGTAGTCATCCATCTAAAGTCATAATAGTATGTAGTCATCCATCTACAGTCATAATAGTATGTAGTCATCCATCTACAGTCATAATAGTATGTAGTCATCAATCTAAAGTCATAATAGTATGTAGTCATCCATCTACAGTCATAATAGTATGTAGTCATCCATCTACAGTCATAATAGTATGTAGTCATCCATCTAAAGTCATAATAGTATGTAGTCATCCATCTACAGTCATAATAGTATGTAGTCATCCATCTACAGTCATAATAGTATGTAGTCATCCATCTACAGTCTTAATAGTATGTAGTCATCCATCTACAGTCATAATAGTATGTAGTCATCCATCTAGTCTTAATAGTATGTAGTCATCCATCTACAGTCTTAATAGTATGTAGTCATCCATCTACAGTCATAATAGTATGTAGTCATCCATCTACAGTCTTAATAGTATGTAGTCATCCATCTACAGTCTTAATAATATGTAGTCATCCATCTACAGTCATAATAGTATGTAGTCATCCATCTACAGTCTTAATAGTATGTAGTCATCCATCTACAGTCTTAATAGTATGTAGTCATCCATCTACAGTCATAATAGTATGTAGTCATCCATCTACAGTCATAATAGTATGTAGTCATCCATCTAGTCTTAATAGTATGTAGTCATCCATCTACAGTCATAATAGTATGTAGTCATCCATCTACAGTCATAATAGTATGTAGTCATCCATCTACAGTCATAATAGTATGTAGTCATCCATCTACAGTCTTAATAGTATGTAGTCATCCATCTACAGTCATAATAGTATGTAGTCATCCATCTACAGTCTTAATAGTATTTAGTCATCCATCTAGTCTTAATAGTATGTAGTCATCCATCTACAGTCATAATAGTATGTAGTCATCCATCTAGTCTTAATAGTATGTAGTCATCCATCTACAGTCTTAATAGTATGTAGTCATCCATCTACAGTCATAATAGTATGTAGTCATCCATCTACAGTCTTAATAGTATGTAGTCATCCATCTACAGTCTTAATAATATGTAGTCATCCATCTACAGTCATAATAGTATGTAGTCATCCATCTACAGTCTTAATAGTATGTAGTCATCCATCTACAGTCTTAATAGTATGTAGTCATCCATCTACAGTCAAAATAGTATGTAGTCATCCATCTACAGTCATAATAGTATGTAGTCATCCATCTAGTCTTAATAGTATGTAGTCATCCATCTACAGTCATAATAGTATGTAGTCATCCATCTACAGTCATAATAGTATGTAGTCATCCATCTACAGTCATAATAGTATGTAGTCATCCATCTACAGTCTTAATAGTATGTAGTCATCCATCTACAGTCATAATAGTATGTAGTCATCCATCTACAGTCTTAATAGTATTTAGTCATCCATCTAGTCATAATAGTATGTAGTCATCCATCTACAGTCATAATAGTATTTAGTCATCCATCTAGTCATAATAGTATGTAGTCATCCATCTACAGTCTTAATAGTATGTAGTCATCCATCTACAGTCTAAATAGTATGTAGTCATCCATCTACAGTCATAATAGTATGTAGTCATCCATCTACAGTCATAATATTATGTAGTCATCCATCTACAGTCTTAATAATATGTAGTCATCCATCTACAGTCATAATAGTATGTAGTCATCCATCTACAGTCATAATAGTATGTAGTCATCCATCTAGTCTTAATAGTATGTAGTCATCCATCTACAGTCATAATAGTATGTAGTCATCCATCTAGTCTTAATAGTATGTAGTCATCCATCTACAGTCATAATAGTATGTAGTCATCCATCTAGTCTTAATAGTATGTAGTCATCCATCTACAGTCATAATAGTATGTAGTCATCCATCTACAGTCATAATAGTATGTAGTCATCCATCTACAGTCATAATAGTATGTAGTCATCCATCTACAGTCATAATAGTATGTAGTCATCCATCTAAAGTCATAATAGTATGTAGTCATCCATCTACAGTCATAATAGTATGTAGTCATCCATCTACAGTCATAATAGTATGTAGTCATCAATCTAAAGTCATAATAGTATGTAGTCATCCATCTACAGTCATAATAGTATGTAGTCATCCATCTACAGTCATAATAGTATGTAGTCATCCATCTAAAGTCATAATAGTATGTAGTCATCCATCTACAGTCATAATAGTATGTAGTCATCCATCTACAGTCATAATAGTATGTAGTCATCCATCTACAGTCTTAATAGTATGTAGTCATCCATCTACAGTCATAATAGTATGTAGTCATCCATCTAGTCTTAATAGTATGTAGTCATCCATCTACAGTCTTAATAGTATGTAGTCATCCATCTACAGTCATAATAGTATGTAGTCATCCATCTACAGTCTTAATAGTATGTAGTCATCCATCTACAGTCTTAATAATATGTAGTCATCCATCTACAGTCATAATAGTATGTAGTCATCCATCTACAGTCTTAATAGTATGTAGTCATCCATCTACAGTCTTAATAGTATGTAGTCATCCATCTACAGTCATAATAGTATGTAGTCATCCATCTACAGTCATAATAGTATGTAGTCATCCATCTAGTCTTAATAGTATGTAGTCATCCATCTACAGTCATAATAGTATGTAGTCATCCATCTACAGTCATAATAGTATGTAGTCATCCATCTACAGTCATAATAGTATGTAGTCATCCATCTACAGTCTTAATAGTATGTAGTCATCCATCTACAGTCATAATAGTATGTAGTCATCCATCTACAGTCTTAATAGTATTTAGTCATCCATCTAGTCATAATAGTATGTAGTCATCCATCTACAGTCATAATAGTATTTAGTCATCCATCTAGTCATAATAGTATGTAGTCATCCATCTAAAGTCATAATAGTATGTAGTCATCCATCTAAAGTCATAATAGTATGTAGTCATCCATCTACAGTCTTAATAGTATGTAGTCATCCATCTACAGTCATAATAGTATGTAGTCATCCATCTACAGTCTTAATAGTATGTAGTCATCCATCTACAGTCTTAATAGTATTTAGTCATCCATCTAGTCTTAATAGTATGTAGTCATCCATCTACAGTCTTAATAGTATGTAGTTTGTCGTCTTTTCTTTTCTCTTCATGAATATACACGTGTGACTCATTATATTACGACTCAGTCTTCGGGGCGGCAGGGTAGCCTAGTGGTTAGAGCGTTGGACTAGTAACCGGAAGGTTGCGAGTTCAAACCCCCGAGCTGACAAGGTACAAATCTGTCGTTCTGCCCCTGAACAGGCAGTTAACCCACTGTTCCTAGGCCGTCATTGAAAATAAGAATTTGTTCTTAACTGACTTGCCTGGTTAAATAAAGGTAAAATAAAAAATAAAATAAAAAAAGTCTTCATCTTGTCTTCATATTTTCCATCATTATGACGATTTATCCTTCCACTTATACTGTGTTTTCTATATACCCCTCTGTATACACCCCTCTATACCCCTCTATATACACCCCTCTATACCCCTCTATATACCCCTCCGTATACCCCCTATATACCCCTGCGTATACCCCCTATATACCCCTCTATATACCCCTCCGTATACCCCCTATATACCCCTGCGTATACCCCCTATATACCCCTCTATATACCCCTTCGTATACCCCCTTTAAACCCCTCCATATACCCCTCTATATACCCCTCCGTATACCCCTCCGTACACCCCCTATATACCCCTCTATATACCCCTTCATATATCCCCTATATACCCCTCTACATACCCCTCTGTATACCCCTCTATATACCCCTCCATATACACCCCTCTATACCCCTCTATATACCCCTCCGTATACCCCCTATATACCCCTGCGTATACCCCTCCGTATACCCCCTATATACCCCTGCGTATACCCACTATATACCCCTCCGTATACCCCTCTATATACCCCTCCGTACACCCCCTATATACCCCTCTATACCCCCTATATACCCCTCCGTATACCCCTCTATATACCCCTCCGTATACCCCTCCATACACCCCCTATATACCCCTCTATATACCCCTTCGTATACCCCTATATACCCATCTAAATACCCCTCTGTATACCCCTCTATATACCCCTCCATATACCCCCATATATACCCCTCTATATACCCCTCTATATACCCCCTATATACTCCTCTATATACCCCTCTATATACCCCTCCGTATACCCCCTATATACCCCTCCGTATATCCCCTATATACCCCTCCGTATACCCCTCTATATACCCTCTATATACCCATCTATATACCCTTGCGTATTCCCCTACGTATACCCCTCTATATACCCCTCTGTATACCCCCTATATACCCCTCCGTATATCCCCTATATACCCCTCCGTATACCCCTCTATATACCCCCTATATACCCCTCTATATACCCCTCTATATACCCCTCCATATACCCCCTATATACCACTCCGTATACCCCCTATAAAGCCCTCTATATACCCATCTATATACCCATCTATATACCCATCCGTATACCCTTGCATATTCCCCTACGTATACTCCTCTATATACCCCTCTATAGACCCCTCTATAGACCCCTCTATACCCCTCTATATACCCCTCCGTATACCCCTCTGCATACCCCTCTATATACCCCTCTATATAACCCTCTATATACCCCTCTGTACGCCCCTCTGTATACCCCTCTATATACCCCTCTATATACCCCTGTGTTTACCCCTCTATATACCCCCTATATACCCCTCTATATACCTCTCTATATAACCCTCTATATACCCCTCTGTGTACCCCTCTATATACCCCTATGTTTGCCCCTCTATATACCCCTCTATACACCCCTCTATATACCCCTGTGTTTACCCCTCTATATACCCCTCTATACAGATATGCTCAAACCCATACAGCTCATGGAAATAATGCTTCCTTCCTCCTGAAAGGTGACATTAACAGCTGTTTTATCGTGTATAGTTTCATGCCTTTGGTTGTGTCGTAGAATAAAGCAAAGAAGCTGTGAAAATAGATTCATTATTGTTTTAATTATTTCTTATTCTATACAGATATTCTAAAAAATGGCCTGAACACATGTTGGTACCCCTTAGAAAATATTATAAATAATTTGATTAGAGTGATATTTCAAACTAATTCCTTTCTTTAATTAGTATCACACGTCTCCAATCTTGTAATCAGTCATTCAGCCCATTTAAATGGGGGAAAAGTAGTCACTGTGTTGTTTGGTATCATTGTGGTCACCACACTGACCATGGACCAGAGTAAAGTAGTCACTGTGCTGTTTGGTATCATTGTGGTCACCACACTGACCATGGACCAGAGTAAAGTAGTCACTGTGCTGTTTGGTATCATTGTGGTCACCACACTGACCATGGACCAGAGTAAAGTAGTCACTGTGCCGTTTGGTATCATTGTGGTCACCACACTGACCATGGACCAGAGTAGAGTAGTCACTGTGCTGTTTGGTATCATTGTGGTCACCACACTGACCATGGACCAGAGTAAAGTAGTCACTGTGCTGTTTGGTATCATTGTGGTCACCACACTGACCATGGACCAGAGTAAAGTAGTCACTGTGCTGTTTGGTATCATTGTGGTCACCACACTGACCATGGACCAGAGTAAAGTAGTCACTGAGCTGTTTGGTGTCATTGTGGTCACCACACTGACCATGGACCAGAGAAAGCCAAGGGGAGATTTGTCTGAGATCAGAAGGACAATAAAAGACAAGCATGGTAAAAGGTAAAGGCTACGAGACCATCTCCAAGCAGCTTGATGTTCCTGTGACAACAGTTGAAAATATTATTTAAGAAGTTTAAGGTCCGTGGAACTGTAGCCAACCTCCCTGGGCGCGGAAGCAAGTGGAAAATCGACCCCAGATTGAACAGAAGGAGAGTGCGAATGGTAGAAAAAGAACCAAGGATAACTGCCAAAGAGATCCAAGGTGAAGGTACGGCAGTTTCTGATCGCACTATTCGCTTCTTGAGTGAAAGTGGGCTCCATGGAAAAGGACTTGTGAAAGAAAAACATTTAAAAAAAAGACAGACTGGAATTTGCTAAAATGCATATTGACAAGCCACAATCCTTCTGGAAGAATGTCCTTTGGACAGATTAGCCAAAACTGGAGCTTTTTAACAAGTCACATCAGCTCCATGTTCACAGATGAAAAAAAGGAAGCTTTCAAAGGAAATGACAACATACCTACAGTGAGACATGGAGGAGGCTCGGTTCTGTTCTGGGGCTGCTATGCTGCGCCTGGACCAGGGTGCCTTAAATCTGTAAATGAAATCTCAAGGCTACAAAGGCAAACGTACGGCCCAGCGAAACGTACGGCCCAGTGTCAGAAAGCTCTGTCTCAGTCGCAGGTCATGGGTCCTCCAACAGGATAATGACCCAAAGCACACAGCTAAAAGCACCCAAGAATGGAGAACAACAAAACATTGGACTATTCTGAAGTGGCCTTCTATGAGTCCTGATCTGAATCCTGTCGAACATCTATGGAAAGAGCTGAAACTTGCAGTCTGGAAAAGGCACCCATCAAACCTGAGACAGCTGGAGCAGTTTGCTCAGGAAGAGTGGGCCGAACTACCTGTTAACAGGTGCAGGAGTCACCCATCAAACCTGAGACAGCTGGAGCAGTTTTCTCAGGAAGAGTGGGCCGGACTACCTGTTAACAGGTGCAGGAGTCACCCATCAAACCTGAGACAGCTGGAGCAGTTTTCTCAGGAAGAGTGGGCCGAACTACCTGTTAACAGGTGCAGGAGTCACCCATCAAACCTGAGACAGCTGGAGCAGTTTTCTCAGGAAGAGTGGGCCGGACTACCTGTTAACAGGTGCAGGAGTCACCCATCAAACCTGAGACAGCTGGAGCAGTTTTCTCAGGAAGAGTGGGCCGAACTACCTGTTAACAGGTGCAGGAGTCACCCATCAAACCTGAGACAGCTGGAGCAGTTTTCTCAGGAAGAGTGGGCCGAACTACCTGTTAACAGGTGCAGGAGTCACCCATCAAACCTGAGACTGCTGGAGCAGTTTTCTCAGGAAGAGTGGGCCGAACTACCTGTTAACAGGTGCAGGAGTCACCCATCAAACCTGAGACAGCTGGAGCAGTTTTCTCAGGAAGAGTGGGCCGAACTACCTGTTAACAGGTGCAGAAGTCACCCATCAAACCTGAGACAGCTGGAGCAGTTTGCTCAGGAAGAGTGGGCCGAACTACCTGTTAACAGGTGCAGAAGGCACCCATCAAACCTGAGACAGCTGGAGCAGTTTGCTCAGGAAGAGTGGGCCGAACTACCTGCTAACAGGTGCAGAAGGCTCACTACAGAAAATGTTTGATTGCTGTGATTGCCTCTGAAGGTTGAGCAACAAAATATTATGATAAGGTTTCCATCATTTTTGTCCATGTCATTTTAATTTTGTTGTATTATTTACAGTATTATGTTGAATAAAAAATATAAAGCAAAGTCTAATTTCTATTAAATATGGAATAAACAATGGTGGATGCCAATTACTTTGGTCAGTTATTTCAGAGAAAATTGTGGAGGGGTACCAACAAATTTGAGCAGGTCTGTATATCCCTCTAAATACCCCTCCATGTACCCCTGAATTTTTGTTGTTGAGTAAATATTTTTTTAAATGTCAAAAACAATTCCGGGGGAAGACCCCCCCTGACCCCAAGTCCACTGTTTGTCTGCCCCAATATCTACAACACAGTTTTTATCCCTTGGTTCTGAGGATGTTTGATCAATAGGGCCAACAGCTTGTTGAGTCGTGTTGTCAAATTGAAAGAGAAGAAAATAAGTGATTTTTTCTCCATTTGAGACTAGGCTGATGTAGTTTGGTTTAGGCTACCTTTACTTGTTACCAACAGTGATACATTCTAGGCATTCTATTTCTATGATGTTGATAACTCTATGTTTTATCTGTTGTTGTTTTCACATAATTAACTAAGTATCCCTTGATCCTAATCTAGCACATTCTTTGTACTCCACCACACCAATCCTCTATTTCCCCTGGCTACTATGACTCCCAGGTGTTCCTCAGAGAGAGAGAGAGAGAGAGAGAGAGAGAGAGAGAGAGAGAGAGAGAGAGAGAGAGAGAGAGAGAGAGAGAGAGAGAGAGAGAGAGAGAGAGAGAGAGAGAGAGAGAGAGAGAGAGAGAGAGAGAGAGAGAGAGAGAGAGAGAGAGAGAGAGAGAGAGAGAGAGAGAGAGAGAGAGAGAGAGAGAGAGAGAGAGAGAAAATTTGCACATAATATGTCATTTGAAATGTCTTTATTATTTTGGGACTTTTCTGAGTGTAATTCATTTTTATTGTTTATTATCTACTTCACTTGCTTTTGCAATGTTAACATATGTTTCCCATGCCAATAAAGCCCAATTGAAATTGATAGAGTGTGTGTGAGTGAGTGGGGGTGTGTGTGAGTGTGTGTGAGTGAGTGTGTGGGGGTGTGTGTGAGTGAGTGTGTGGGGGTGTGTGTGAGCGAGTGTGTGGGGGTGGACGTGAGCATCATCCATTCCTCCGTGCTATAATATAGCCTCAGTGGATGGATGGACAGATGGAGGGATGGATGATGCTTTCTTGTTTTGAAGCTTGTTATCCTCCCAGTGCCCAGGACACAGATCATAAACCATGTCTCCCTCTCCTCATCCCCTCTTCCCCTCCTCATCCTCCCTTCCACCCTTCCTCTTCTCCACCCAGTTTTAAAGCACGTTTGTTTCAATTTTACACATTTTGCCATGGGGTGGAGACAAGATTGTGCAATTTATAACAAATGTTATGCAACTCTACTCATTTTGCCATGGGACAGAGAGGAAAATGGGCTGCTTTACAGCTAATTTATGGAAATGTTACACATTTTGCCAAAGGGTGGAGAGACATTTTTCAGTTTTTAATATGACATATGAGTGAGACTGACTGGGGGATCCCCAGCCGGTAATTCAACCATAATAAATAAGTTTAGATAGCTGGCCGCTAAACTAAGTTACCAATCTAAACAATGTTAGTTGACGTGGGCTAATTGACTGACTGTCAGTGGCTGACATAACAAGAGAAAAACTGCAGCTCCTTGTGTGTTCTACTGTTCTAACTCGTAACGGTCAGATTGATCTGAGGACATTCCATCCATCCTTTATGTGTTCTACTGTTCTAACTCGTAACGGTCAGATTGATCTGAGGACATTCCATCCACCCTTTGTGTTCTACTGTTCTAACTCGTAACGGTCAGATTGATCTGAGGACATTCCATCCACCCTTTGTGTTCTACTGTTCTAACTCGTAACGGTCAGATTGATCTGAGGACATTCCATCCATCCTTTATGTGTTCTACTGTTCTAACTCGTAACGGTCAGATTGATCCGAGGACATTCCATCCATCCTTTATGTGTTCTACTGTTCTAACTCGTAACGGTCAGATTGATCCGAGGACATTCCATCCATCCTTTATGTGTTCTACTGTTCTAACTCGTAACGGTCAGATTGATCTGAGGACATTCCATCCTTTATGTGTTCTACTGTTCGAACTCGTAACGGTCAGATTGATCTGAGGACATTCCATCCTTTATGTGTTCTACTGTTCTAACTCGTAACGGTCAGATTTATCTGAGGACATTCCATCCATCCTTTATGTGTTCTACTGTTCTAACTCGTAACGGTCAGATTGATCTGAGGACATTCCATCCACCCTTTGTGTTCTACTGTTCTAACTCGTAACGGTCAGATTGATCTGAGGACATTCCATCCACCCTTTGTGTTCTACTGTTCTAACTCGTAACGGTCAGATTGATCTGAGGACATTCCATCCATCCTTTATGTGTTCTACTGTTCTAACTCGTAACGGTCAGATTGATCCGAGGACATTCCATCCATCCTTTATGTGTTCTACTGTTCTAACTCGTAACGGTCAGATTGATCCGAGGACATTCCATCCATCCTTTATGTGTTCTACTGTTCTAACTCGTAACGGTCAGATTGATCTGAGGACATTCCATCCTTTATGTGTTCTACTGTTCTAACTCGTAACGGTCAGATTGATCTGAGGACATTCCATCCTTTATGTGTTCTACTGTTCTAACTCGTAACGGTCAGATTGATCTGAGGACATTCCATCCTTTATGTGTTCTACTGTTCTAACTCGTAACGGTCAGATTGATCTGAGGACATTCCATCCTTTATGTGTTCTACTGTTCTAACTCGTAACGGTCAGATTGATCCGAGGACATTCCATCCATCCTTTATGTTCTACTGTTCTAACTCGTAACGGTCAGATTGATCTGAGGACATTCCATCCTTTATGTGTTCTACTGTTCTAACTCGTTACGGTCAGATTGATCTGAGGACATTCCATCCTTTATGTGTTCTACTGTTCTAACTCGTAACGGTCAGATTGATCTGAGGACATTCCATCCATCCTTTATGTGTTCTACTGTTCTAACTCGTAACGGTCAGATTGATCTGAAGACATTCCATCCATCCTTTATGTGTTCTACTGTTCTAACTCGTAACGGTCAGATTGATCTGAGGACATTCCCATCCATCCTTTATGTGTTCTACTGTTCTAACTCGTAACGGTCAGATTGATCCGAGGACATTCCATCCATCCTTTATGTGTTCTACTGTTCTAACTCGTAACGGTCAGATTGATCTGAGGACATTCCATCCTTTATGTGTTCTACTGTTCTAACTCGTAACGGTCAGATTGATCCGAGGACATTCCATCCATCCTTTATGTGTTCTACTGTTCTAACTCGTAACGGTCAGATTGATCTGAGGACATTCCATCCTTTATGCGTTCTACTGTTCTAACTCGTAACGGTCAGATTGATCCGAGGACATTCCATCCATCCTTTATGTGTTCTACTGTTCTAACTCGTAACGGTCAGATTGATCTGAGGACATTCCATCCATCCTTTATGTGTTCTACTGTTCTAACTCGTAACGGTCAGATTGATCTGAGGACATTCCATCCATCCTTTATGTGTTCTACTGTTCTAACTCGTAACGGTCAGATTGATCTGAGGACATTCCATCCATCCTTTATGTGTTCTACTGTTCTAACTCGTAATGGTCAGATTGATCTGAGGACATTCAATCCATCCTTTATGTGTTCTACTGTTCTAACTCGTAACGGTCAGATTGATCTGAGGACATTCCATCCATCCTTTATGTGTTCTACTGTTCTAACTCGTAACGGTCAGATTGATCTGAGGACATTCCATCCATCCTTTATGTGTTCTACTGTTCTAACTCGTAACGGTCAGATTGATCTGAGGACATTCCATCCATCCTTTATGTGTTCTACTGTTCTAACTCGTAACGGTCAGATTGATCTGAGGACATTCCATCCATCCTTTATGTGTTCTACTGTTCTAACTCGTAACGGTCAGATTGATCTGAGGACATTCAATCCTTTATGTGTTCTACTGTTCTAACTCGTAACGGTCAGATTGATCTGAGGACATTCCATCCATCCTTTATGTGTTCTACTGTTCTAACTCGTAACGGTCAGATTGATCTGAGGACATTCCATCCATCCTTTATGTGTTCTACTGTTCTAACTCGTAACGGTCAGATTGATCTGAGGACATTCCATCCATCCTTTATGTGTTCTACTGTTCTAACTCGTAACGGTCAGATTTATCTGAGGACATTCCATCCATCCTTTATGTGTTCTACTGTTCTAACTCGTAACGGTCAGATTGATCTGAGGACATTCCATCCATCCTTTATGTGTTCTACTGTTCTAACTTGTAACGGTCAGATTGATCTGAGGACATTCCATCCATCCTTTATGTGTTCTACTGTTCTAACTCGTAACGTTCAGATTGATCTGAGGACATTCCATCCTTTATGTGTTCTACTGTTCTAACTCGTAACGGTCAGATTGATCCGAGGACATTCCATCCATCCTTTATGTCATAGCCTATCAGCTCCATGAACACAGGACATGTCATCAGAGACTTGTCGTCATCATCATCATCATCATTGCCCATGATCGTGACCTGAGCGCTCATACTGGGCCTTGGTTAGGAACCGTGTTCTGCTGTCATACTGGACCTTGGTTAGGAACCGTGTTCTGCTGTCATAGTGGACCTTGGTTAGGAACTGTGTTCTGCTGTCATAGTGGACCTTGGTTAGGAACCGTGTTCTGCTGTCATACTGGACCTTGGTTAGGAACCGTGTTCTGCTGTCATAGTGGACCTTGGTTAGGAACCATTTTCAGCTGTCATAGTGGACCTTGGTTAGGAACCGTGTTCTGCTGTCATAGTGGACCTTGGTTAGGAACCGTGTTCTCCTGTGTTGTGTCTTTGGCATCATTAAAGTGAAGACTATTATTTCATCAAATCAATTCTCTGTAATTATTATTACGTGATTAAACTGATTTAATCATGTAAATGTCATTAACTAGGAAGTCGAGGCACCTAGGAAAATGTTCAGATTACAATAAATGTATTTTCCTAATATAACTTTTCAGATATTTTAGTATCTGATCAATTAGTCTTCTAATTAATTAATTATTCTTTACCTCACGTTGTTGGTTATCTGCACGAACCCAGTCTTCACTATGAATCATCCATACACCAAGTGTCTTAGTCATTTATTTACTAACTAACTAAATAATCACAGAAATGCATAAACAAACAAACAGTAGATATGGTCACAGGGAAATGATAGTGGATGTGCCCTAGTGGGCTAAACCGGTATGACGGCTTGGTAGACAAAGGGACTGAGAAGGGCGTGAAAGACAAGGCACTACACCGTTGATAATTATAATAATTGAAATGTTAATTTGCACATGAACACTCACTCATTCGGGAATAATTGCAATCAATATATATATTTACGCTCAGTGTGTCGTCTGGGTCTCTGCTGGAATTGTCCGTCTTTCTGTTGGAAGTTCATCTGAACTTCTCTTTGCGTCCCTGGAGGCTTTCGGGGTTAGAATGGATACCTCAGAGTTCCATTCAGAAATGTATATTATAGAATGGATGTTTCGGCGGTTGTCGGTCTTCACAGTCAGTTGACATAAATTCTAGCTGCAGACTAGTAATTAGTATCGAAGATTTCTCTTATTCTGTCGGTATCGATAGTCTCAGAGTTGAACCATTTCCACCAGTGTAGCCAATGTTCCATGTGGTTTGGTCAGGAATTGAACAACCGAGGAATGCATGGTCTCTATTCAAACCTTAGCCCTCTCGGTAAACGAGGTGCGCTTGGTCTCTATTCAAACCTTAGCCCTCTCGGTAATCGAGGTACACTTGGTCTCTATTCAAACCTTAGCCCCCTTGGTAATCGAGGTACACTTGGTCTCTATTCAAACCTTAGCCCTCTTGGTAATCGAGGTACACTTTGTCTCTACTCAAACCTTAGCCCTCTCGGTAATCGAGGTACACTTGGTCTCTATTCAAACCTTAGCCCTCTTGGTAATCGAGGTACAATTTGTCTCTACTCAAACCTTAGCCCTCTCGGTAACCGAGGTGCGCTTGGTCTCTACTCAAACCTTAGCCCTCTTGGTAATCGAGGTACACTTGGTCTCTACTCAAACCTTAGCTCTGTCATATCCTCTCATGGTCTCTCCTATCACTGCTATGAGAATGGTCCTCTCCTCTTCTCTCTCTACACCAAGTCACTTAGCTCTGTCATATCCTCACATGGTCTCTCCTATCACTGCTATGAGAATGGTCCACTCCTCTTCTTTCTATACACCAAGTCACTCAGCTCCGTCATATCCTCTCATGGTCTCTCCTATCACTGCTATGAGGATGGACCTCTCCTCTACTCTCTATAGACCAAGTCACTGGTCATATCCTCTCATGGTCTCTCCTATCACTGCTATGAGGATGGACCTCTCCTCTACTCTCTATAGACCAAGTCACTCAGCTCCGTCATATCCTAGCATGGTCTCTCCTATCACTGCTATGAGAATGGTCCACTCCTCTTCTTTCTATACACCAAGTCACTCAGCTCCGTCATATCCTAGCATGGTCTCTCCTATCACTGCTATGAGAATGGTCCACTCCTCTTCTTTCTATACACCAAGTCACTCAGCTCCGTCATATCCTCACATGGTCTCTCCTATCATTGCTATGAAGATGGACCTCTCCTCTTCTCTCTCTACACCAAGTCACTCAGCTCTGTCATATCCTCTCATGGTCTCTCCTATCACTGCTATGAGGATGGACCTCTCCTCTACTCTCTATAGACCAAGTCACTGGTCATATCCTCACATGGTCTCTCCTATCATTGCTATGAAGATGGACCTCTCCTCTTCTCTCTCTACACCAAGTCACTGGTCATATCCTCTACATCATCATGCTATGCGGATGACACTCAACTACTTTTCTCCTTCCCCCCTTCTGACACCCTTCCGACATTCATCTCTGCGTGCCTGGCAGATATCTCAGTTTGGATGTCGGCCCACCACCTCAAGCTCAACCTCGACAAGCCGGAGCTGCTCTTCCCTCCGTGGGGTCTGCTAGCTCCAAGACCTCTATTATAGTCGACAATACCAGGGTGTCCCCCTTCCCAGAGTGCAAAAAACCTTAGCGTGACCATGGCAACACCCTGTCGTTCTCCACAAACATCAAAGCGGTGACCCACTCCTGCAGGTTCATGCTCTACAACATCCGTAGATTACGACCCTACCTCACACAGGAAGAGGAACATCCGTAGAGTACAACCCTACCTCACACAGGAAGAGGAACATCCGTAGAGTACGACCCTACCTCACACAGGAAGAGGAACATCCGTAGAGTACGACCCTACCTCACACAGGAAGAGGAACATCCGTAGAGTACGACCCTACCTCACACAGGAAGAGGAACATCCGTAGAGTACGACCCTACCTCACACAGGAAGAGGAACATCCGTAGAGTACGACCCTACCTCACACAGGAAGAGGAACATCCGTAGAGTACGACCCTACCTCACACAGGAAGAGGAACATCCGTAGAGTACGACCCTCCCTCACACAGGAAGTGGATCATGTCCTAATCCAGGCACTTATCATCTCCCATCTGGACTACTGCAACTATCTGTTGGATGGGCTCCCCGCTTGTGCCAATAAACCCCTGCAATTTACCCAGAATGCTGCA
The DNA here is from genome assembly GCF_045791955.1 of Oncorhynchus clarkii lewisi. Taxonomy (NCBI): domain Eukaryota; kingdom Metazoa; phylum Chordata; class Actinopteri; order Salmoniformes; family Salmonidae; genus Oncorhynchus; species Oncorhynchus clarkii. Next base: position 97,936,781 of record NC_092148.1, read on the forward strand.
GACCGCCTGGTCTTCAACCTTCCCAAATTCTCCCATGTCACCCCGCTCCTCTGCACACTCCACTGGCTTCCAGTCGAAGCTCGCATCCACTACTAGACCATGGTGCTTCCCTATGGAACAGCAAGAGTTCCTGCTACTCCCTACCTTCAGGATCTGGTCAAACCCTACACCCCAACCCATCCACTACTAGACCATGGTGCTTCCCTATGGAACAGCAAGAGGAACTGCCCCTCCCTACCTTCAGGATCTGCTCAAACCCTAAACCTCAACCGGAACAACCGTTCTGCCACCTCTGATCTCATGGCCCTCCCACCCTTACAGGAGGGAGGCCCCCGCTCAGCGTAGTCTCTTCTCTGTCCCGCAGCCCAATGGTGGAACCAGTTTCCTCCTGAAGCTCAGACAGCAGCTAGGACCGTAAACATCTGAAACCCTATCTTAAATACCCCCCCAGCTATATTATAGATGAATACACTAACTGTAAGTTGCTCTGGATAAGAGCGTCTGCAAAAAATTTGAAATGGTCAAATATTGAAGTCTCTCTCTCTCTCTCTCTCTCTCTCTCTCTCTGTCTCTGTCTCTCTCTCTGTCTCTCTATGTCTGTCTCTCTATGTCTGTCTGTCTCTCTCTCTCTCTCTCTCTCTCTCTCTCTCTCTCTCTCTCTCTCTCTCTCTCTCTCTCTCTCCTTGTCTCTCTGACCCTCCAGCAGGCTCCCTGTCCCTCAGTGTGCTCCTGCTGTCTCTAGCAGTCACAGTGTGTACTGTCTGGCTGGTGGCTCTGTGTGGCATCTGTGGCTGGTGTCAAGGCAAGCTGGTGAGTTACGCATGCACGTGCGCACACACACACACACATTAGGGTTTAATGGCAGGAACCGGATTACCGAGATTTAACGCAATTTCCCGCCCAAACCCACTCCCTTTTCCCGAGGACAAATAATTGCGAGAAACCGGTCAATTATATTACATTATTTCTATGAACAGTGTGACATGAATGAAATGGAACTGTTAAATGATACAATTTTAAATGAAATTAAATGTTAAATGATATGTAATTTTCTGCTCTGCTATCAGTGTGGTCATAAAGCTCAGGGTGTGTGTCTGCGTTGTTGAAGCCTAATGATTTACTCCAAGTTGCCATAAGTTCAAAGGGCACGCATTTTTATGCTGAAACTACATGCCACCTTGAAATGCAGTTAATAAGGTAAGAAAACTGGCTCCAACTTTTCAGCTGCCGGTAAACCTACCTGCTTTGAGCTGGAGGTAAACCTACCTGCTTTGAGCTGGAGGTAAACCTACCTGCTTTGAGCTGGAGGTAAACCTACCTGCTTTGAGCTGGAGGTAAACCTACCTGCTTTGAGCTGGAGGTAAACCTACCTGCTTTGAGCTGGAGGTACACCTACCTGCTTTGAGCTGGAGGTAAACCTACCTGCTTTGAGCTGGAGGTAAACCTACCTGCTTTGAGCTGGAGGTAAACCTACCTGCTTTGAGCTGCCGGTAAACCTACCTGCTTTGAGCTGCCGGTAAACCTACCTGGTTTGAGCTGGAGGTAAACCTACCTGCTTTGAGCTGCAGGTAAACCTACCTGCTTTGAGCTGCAGGTAAACCTACCTGCTTTGAGCTGCCGGTAAACCTACCTGCTTTGAGCAAACTGCACTTTATACCGCGGTTCATAATCCTCTGAACTGGAAGGACCTGTGCCTCTGATACAGATTCCAATGCTTTGCCCCAAACTTCAACAGGGGGCTTGAAGTGATGTTGCTTTGGCGCCAATTTACACAAACCATGAAATGAGAAATGTGGTTTTTGTATTCACGTGCTGGATCGAAAAGCACATCACATCACATCACATCACACATCACATCACATCACATCACACATCACATCACATCACATCACACATCACATCACATCACATCACACATCACATCACATCACATCACATCACATCACACATCACATCACATCACACATCACAGCACATCACATCACATCACACATCACATCACATCACATCACATCACACATCACACATCACATCACACATCACATCACACATCACATCACATCACACATCAAACCCCGTTACTATGTGAGCTCTGCCTCTGGTTGAATGCATGGTAGGCCTGTCAGTCTGTCAGTGGCCAACCACTTTGTCAGTACACAGACTTCTACTCTGATTGTTCTAATATAACATTTACCCCAGCATGTCTACCTTGTATCGTGTTCTTTTGACAGATGGATAGTCGATGATCTCCTTGTTTGGATACTTTAATGTGAAGACATTATACAAATCCTTCCTGTCTTCGCTTGCTATAAGAAACAGCTCATTTAAGGGGCATATAATATAATAATATACACATACTACCTGAACTGTATGTCTTCTCTCAAGTCTCTCGTATCATCATGGTCAGTTGGCCAGTCCAATGCTCTTAAAACCTCTTGGGAAGTTAAAATCTTTTTTTTCTCTCATTAAGTGAACAGAGATGCTGTTTGGTTTTCTGTTTACCTATATAAAACAAATTAAAAAACATTGGCTCGCTCAAATGGAAAGCATCATCAGCCGTGGTCGAAAAACACATTTCTTCAAGTGGAGGTGCATATTTAGTGTGTAATACTGTTTCCCGTACAAACAAAAGCTCTTACGGACCTATTGTCAAAAGTAGCGATGAGGCTCTCTGACTCGCTCAATTGTGATACATCTTGTACATAAGTTGTTACAGGCTTTGACAAAAAATGTGTCCAGCAATCGTAATGAGCATCTGCAGTAAGAATCCGTCTCGGGCTCCTCCACAAGGCTCCTGCAGTAAGAATCCGCCTCGGGCTCCTCCACAAGGCTCCTCCACAAGGCTCCTCCACAAGGCTCCTACAGTATGAATCCGCCTCGGGCTCCTCCACGAGGCTCCTGCAGTATGAATCCGTCTCGGGCTCCTCCACAAGGCTCCTGCAGTATGAATCCGCCTCGGGCTCCTCCACAAGGCTCCTGCAGTATGAATCCATCTCAGGCTCCTCCACAAGGCTCCTGCAGTATGAATCAGTCTCGGGCTCCTCCACAAGGCTCCTCCGCAAGGCTCCTGCAGTATGAATCTGCCTCGGGCTCCTCCACAAGGCTCCTGCAGTATGAATCTGCCTCGGGCTCCTCCACAAGGCTCCTCCACGAGGCTCCTGCAGTATGAATCCGTCTCGGGCTCCTCCGCAAGGCTCCTCCTCAAGGCTCCTGCAGTATGAATCCGTCTCGGGCTCCTCCACAAGGCTTCTCAAATCAAATCAAATCAAATCAAATTTTATTTGTCACATACACATGGTTAGCAGATGTTAATGCAAGTGTAGCGAAATGCTTGTGCCTCTAGTTCCGACAATGCAGTAATAACCAACAAGTAATCTAACTAACAATTCCAAAACTACTGTCTTATACACAGTGTAAGGGGATAAAGAATATGTACATAAGGATATATGAATGAGTGATGGTACAGAGCAGCATAGGCAAGATACAGTAGATGGTATCGAGTACAGTATATACATATGAGATGAGTATGTAAACAAAGTGGCATAGTTAAAGTGGCTAGTGATACATGTATTACATAAGGATGCAGTCGATGATATAGAGTACAGTATATACGTATGCATATGAGATGAATAATGTAGGGTAAGTAACATTATATAAGGTAGCATTGTTTAAAGTGGCTAGTGATATATTTACATCATTTCCCATCAATTCCATTATTAAAGTGGCTGGAGTTGAGTCAGTGTCAGTGTCAGTGTGTTGGCAGCAGCCACTCAATGTTAGTGGTGGCTGTTTAACAGTCTGATGGCCTTGAGATAGAAGCTGTTTTTCAGTCTCTCTGTCCCAGCTTTGATGCACCTGTACTGACCTCGCCTTCTGGATGATAGCGGGGTGAACAGGCAGTGGCTCGGGTGGTTGTTGTCCTTGATGATCTTTATGGCCTTCCTGTGACATCGGGTGGTGTAGGTGTCCTGGAGGGCAGGTAGTTTGCCCCCGGTGATGCCTTGTGCAGACCTCACTACCCTCTGGAGAGCCTTACAGTTGTGGGCGGAGCAGTTGCCGTACCAGGCGGTGATACAGCCCGCCAGGATGCTCTCGATTGTGCATCTGTAGAAGTTTGTGAGTGCTTTTGGTGACAAGCCGAATTTCTTCAGCCTCCTGAGGTTGAAGAGGCGCTGCTGCGCCTTCTTCACGATGCTGTCTGTGTGAGTGGACCAACTCAGTTTGTCTGTGATGTGTATTTCGAGGAGCTTAAAACTTGCTACCCTCTCCACTACTGTTCCATCGATGTGGATAGGGGGGTGTTCCCTCTGCTGTTTCCTGAAGTCCACAATCATCTCCTTAGTTTTGTTGACGTTGAGTGTGAGGTTATTTTCCTGACACCACACTCCGAGGGCCCTCCACAAGGCTCCTGCAGTATGAATCCGTCTCGGGCTCGTCCACAAGGCTCCTCCACAAGGCTCCTGCAGTATGAATCCGCCTCGGGCTCCTCCACAAGACTCCTCCACAAGGCTCCTGCAGTATGAATCCGCCTCGGGCTCCTCCTCAAGGCTCCTGCAGTATGAATCTGCCTCGGGCTCCTCCACAAGGCTCCTCCACAAGGCTCCTGCAGTATGAATCCGCCTCGGGCTCCTCCTCAAGGCTCCTGCAGTATGAATCCGTCTCGGGCTCGTCCACAAGGCTCCTCCACAAGGCTCCTGCAGTATGAATCCGCCTCGGTCTCCTCAAAAAGTCCATGAAGAGCGAATATGGAGTAAACCCAGGTCTGGTTGTTTCGTTCTTGTGCATTGAAATGAGAAAATCCTGATGAGATTTTAGCAGGTCGTTGGACTAAAATGAATATTTCTTAGTGTTCCGTCTCCAGCACACCAATGTTCTTCCACACGGTAAAAAAAAACTCATTTTGCTTTTCCCAGTAAAATATTATGCATAGAGTCCACTACAGACGTGTCTATGGGATTGAAACGTGGGATTTTAAATAACTCATTATCTGGCCCCAGTTTCAGTCTCTATGTTTTTCCTCATTGCCTTCGGGTGAAACGTTGCAAAAGTTTATTCAACGGAAGCAAATGCAACAAGACAGAGAGGGACCTAGCTAAATTTGTACAATAGAAACAGATTCCGTTTGCAGTACCCTACGGCTGTACCCTACTCTATACCCTACTACAGTACCTTACTGCTGTACAATATTGCAGTACTCTCCTATATGACCCTCCTATAGTACCCTACGGCTGTACCCTACTCTGTACCCTACGGCTGTACCCTACTACAGTACCCTACTGCTGTACCCTACTGCTGTATCCTACTCTGTACCCTACTACAGTACCCTACGGCTGTACCCTACTCTGTACCCTACTGCTGTACCCTACGGCTGTACCCTACTGCTGTACCCTACTCTGTACCCTACTGCTGTACCCTACTGCTGTACCCTACGGCTGTACCCTTCGGGTGTACCCTACGGCTGTACCCTCCGGGTGTACCCTACGGCAGTACCCTACGGCTGTACCCTTCGGCTGTACCCTACGGATGTACCCTTTGGCTGTACCCTACTACAGTACCCTACAGCTGTACCCTACTACTGTACCCTACTACAGTATCCTACTGCTGTACCCTACGGCTGTACCCTGCTGCTGTACCCTACTACAGTACCCTACTGCTGTACCCTACTGCTGTACCCTACTACAGTACCCTACTGCTGTACCCTACTGCTGTACCCTACGGCTGTACCCTTCAGCTGTACCCTACGGCTGTACCCTACTTGGGGGCATGTTCATGTTAAGCCCTGCCTCGCTGTGTATCTATTTTGATGACTTATGCATAGTTATTCATAACTGATTTTGGAATGCTGTTCCTTTAATTCAAGGTTTACAAAATGCAGAACAGAACAGAACAAAACATGGAGTAATAGAACAGAACAGGGAATAACAGAACAGAACAGGGAATAACAGAACAGAACAGGGAGTAACAGAGAACAGAACAGGGAATAACAGAGAACAGAACATGTCAAATCCCCCCTCCCCCCCAAAAAATGTATTTGTCACATGCGTTGAATACAACCGGTGTAGTAGACCTTACAGTGAAATGCTGAATACAACAGGTGTAGTAGACCTTACAGTGAAATGCTGAATACAACAGGTGTAGTAGACCTTACAGTGAAATGCTGAATACAACAGGTGTAGTAGACCTTACAGTGAAATGCTGAATACAACAGGTGTAGTAGACCTTACAGTGAAATGCTGAATACAACAGGTGTAGTAGACCTCACAGTGAAATGCTGAATACAACAGGTATAGTAGACCTCACAGTGAAATGCTGAATACAACAGGTGTAGTAGACCTTACAGTGAAATGCTGAATACAACAGGTGTAGTAGACCTCGCAGTGAAATGCTGAATACAACAGGTGTAGTAGACCTCGCAGTGAAATGCTGAATACAACAGGTGTAGTAGACCTTACAGTGAAATGCTGAATACAACAGGTGTAGTAGACCTCACAGTGAAATGCTGAATACAACAGGTGTAGTAGACCTCGCAGTGAAATGCTGAATACAACAGGTGTAGTAGACCTTACAGTGAAATTATTACTTACAAGCCTTTATTTAACAGTTTTAAGAAAAATGCACAAAAAAAAACAAATAATTCAAGAGCAGCAGTAAATAACAATGTGGAGGTTATATACAGGGTATTACGGTACAGAGTCAATGTGGAGACTATATACAGGGTATTACGGTACAGAGTCAATGTGGAGGCTATATACAGGGTATTACGGTACAGAGTCAATGTGGAGGCTATATACAGGGTATTACGGTACAGAGTCAATGTGGAGGCTATATAAAGGGTATTACGGTACAGAGTCAATGTGGAGGCTATATACTGGGGGTACCGGTACAGAGTCAATGTGGAGGCTATATACAGGGGGGTACCGGTACAGAGTCAATGTGGAGGCTATATACAGGGGGTACCGGTACAGAGTCAATGTGGAGGCTATATACAGGGGGTACCGGTACAGAGTCAATGTGGAGGCTATATACAGGGGGTACCGGTACAGAGTCAATGTGGAGACTATATACAAGGGGTACCGGTACAGAGTCAATTTGGAGGCTATATACAGGGGGTACCGGTACAGAGTCAATGTGGAGGCTATATACAGGGGGTACCAGTACAGAGTCAATGTGGAGGCTATATACTGGGGGTACCGGTACAGAGTCAATGTGGAGGCTATATACAGGGGGTACCGGTACAGAGTCAATGTGGAGGCTACATACAAGGGGTACTGGTACAGAGTCAATGTGGAGGCTATATACTGGGGGTACCGGTACAGAGTCAATGTGGAGGCTATATACAGGGTATTACGGTACAGAGTCTGTGTTTGGGGCATCGGTGAGTCAAGGTAATTGAGTTAATGTGTACATGTAGGTAGAGTTATTAAAGTGACTATGCGTAGATAATAACAGAGAGTACTATAGCAGTTGTGTAAAAGAGGGTGGGGGTGGCAATGCAAATAGTCTGGGTAGCCATTTGATTAGATGTTCAGGAGTCTTATGGCTTGGGGGTAGAAGCCGTTTAGAAGCCTCTTGGACCTAGACTTGGCACTCCGGTATCACTTGCCGTGTGGTAGCAGAGAGAACAGTCTATGACTAGGGTGGCTGGAGTCTTTGACAATTTTTCGGGCCTTCCTCTGACACCACCTGGTATAGAGGTCCTGGATGGCAGGAAGCTTGGCCCCAGTGATGTACTGGGCTGTACACACTAGCCTCTGTAGTGCCTTGCAGTCGGAGGCAGAGCAGTTGCCATACCAGGCAGGGATGCTCTCGATGGTGCAGCTGTAAAACTTTTTGAGGGTCTGAGGACCCATGCCAAATCTTTTCAGTCTCCTGAGGGGTAATAGGCTTTGTCGTGCCCTCTTCACGACTGTCTTGATGTTCTTGGACCAAATTAGTTTGTTGGTGATGTGGACACCAAGGAACTTGAAACTCTGAACTTGTTCCACTACAGCTCCGTTGATGAGAATGGGTGAATGCTCTTCCTCTTTTTCCTGTAGTCATTGAGGGAGAGGTTGTTGTCCTGACCCCACACGGCCAGGTCTCTGACCTCCTCCCTATAGGCTGTCTCAACGTTGTCTGTGATCAGGGCTTTCACAGTTGTCGTCGATAAACTTAATGATGGTGTTGTAGTCGTGCCTGGCCATGAAGTCATGAATCAACAGGGAGTACAGGACGGGACTGAGCACACACCCCTGAGGGACCCCCGTGTTGAGGATCAGCGTTGCGAATGTGTTGTTACCTTCCCTTACCACCTGGGGGTGGCCTTTCAGGAAGTCCAGGATCCAGTTGCAGAAGGAGGTGTTTAGTCCCAGGGTCCTTAGCTTATTGATGAGCTTTGAGGGCACTATGGTGTTGAACGCTGAGCTGTAATCAATGAATAGCATTCTAACATAGGTGTTCTTTTTGTGTTCCTACTCAATGCCATTGGAAGAATCCCAGAACATATTCCAGTCTGTGATAGCAAAACAGTCCTGTAGTTTAGCGTCTGCTTCACCTGACCACTTTTTGATAGACCGAGTCACTGGTGCGTCCTGCCTAAATTTTTGCTTGTAAGCAGGAATCAGGAATATAATTATGGTCAGATTTGCCAAATGGAGGGTGAGCTTTGTACACGTCTCTGTGTGTGGAGTACAGGTGTTCTAGAGTTTTTTTCCCCCTCTGGTTGCACATATGACATTCTGGTAGAAATTAGGTAAAATGGATTTAAGTTTTCCTGCATTAACGTCCCCGGCCACTAGGAGCGCCGCTTCTGGATGAGCATTTTCTTGTTTGCTTATGGCCTTATACAGCTGGTTGAGTGGCCTTATACAGCTGGTTGAGTGGCCTTATACAGCTGGTTGAGTGGCCTTATACAGCTGGTTGACTTGCCTTATACAGCTGGTTGACTGGCCTTATACAGCTGGTTGAGTGGCCTTATACAGCTGGTTGAGTGGCCTTATACAGCTGGTTGACTTGACTTATACAGCTGGTTGAGTGGCCTTATACAGCTGGTTGACTTGACTTATACAGCTGGTTGAGTGGCCTTATACAGCTGGTTGAGTGGCCTTATACAGCTGGTTGAGTGGCCTTATACAGCTGGTTGAGTGGCCTGATACAGCTGGTTGACTTGCCTTATACAGCTGGTTGACTGGCCTTATACAGCTGGTTGACTTGACTTATACAGCTGGTTGAGTGGCCTTATACAGCTGGTTGAGTGGCCTTATACAGCTGGTTGAGAGGCCTTATACAGCTGTTTGAGTGGCCTTATACAGCTGGTTGAGTGGCCTTATATAACTGGTTGAGTGGCCTTATATAACTGGTTGAGTGGCCTTATACAGCTGGTTGACTTGCCTTATACAGCTGGTTGACTGGCCTTATACAGCTGGTTGACTGGCCTTATACAGCTGGTTGACTGGCCTTATACAGCTGGTTGAGTGGCATTATACAGCTGGTTGAGTGGCCTTATATAACTGGTTGAGTGGCCTTATACAGCTGGTTGAGTGGCCTTATACAGCTGGTTGAGTGGCCTTATACAGCTGGTTGAGTGGCCTTATACAGCTGGTTGACTTGACTTATACAGCTGGTTGAGTGGCCTTATATAACTGGTTGAGTGGCCTTATACAGCTGGTTGAGTGGCCTTATACAGCTGGTTGAGAGGCCTTATACAGCTGTTTGACTGGCCTTATACAGCTGGTTGAGTGGCCTTATACAGCTGTTTGAGTGGCCTTATATAACTGGTTGAGTGGCCTTATACAGCTGTTTGAGTGGCCTTATATAACTGGTTGAGTGGCCTTATACAGCTGGTTGACTTGCCTTATACAGCTGGTTGAGTGGCCTTATACAGCTGGTTGACTGGCATACAGCTGGTTGAGTGGCCTTATACAGCTGGTTGAGTGGCCTTATACAGCTGGTTGAGTGGCCTTATACAGCTGGTTGACTGGCCTTATACAGCTGGTTGAGTGGCCTTATACAGCTGGTTGAGTGGCCTTATACAGCTGGTTGAGTGGCCTTATACAGCTGGTTGACTGGCCTTATACAGCTGGTTGACTGGCCTTATACAGCTGGTTGACTTGCCTTATACAGCTGGTTGACTGGCATACAGCTGGTTGAGTGGCCTTATACAGCTGGTTGAGTGGCCTTATACAGCTGGTTGAGTGGCCTTATACAGCTGGTTGAGTGGCCTTATACAGCGGGTTTAGTGGCCTTATACAGCTGGTTGAGAGGCCTTATACAGCTGGTTGAGTGGCCTTATACAGCTGGTTGAGAGGCCTTATACAGCTGGTTGAGAGGCCTTATACAGCTGGTTGAGTGGTCTTATACAGCTGGTTGAGTGGCCTTATACAGCTGGTTGAGTGGCCTTATACAGCTGGTTGACTGGCCTTATACAGCTGGTTGAGTGGCCTTATACAGCTGGTTGAGTGGCCTTATACAGCTGGTTGAGTGGCCTTATACAGCTGGTTGAGTGGCCTTATACAGCTGGTTGACTGGCCTTATACAGCTGGTTGAGTGGCCTTATACAGCTGGTTGAGTGGCCTTATACAGCTGGTTGAGTGGCCTTATACAAAATAGCAGCCATCCCCTCCGGCACCATTACATGTCATTTTCATAGTGAGGTGTTCTCTTTGACAGTGGTCTCTGTCCTGGTTGAAACAATCTCAGCTCTCTGACCTCCGCTTAGTAGACACGTTCATCTGAAGAGACTTAGCTACAACCGTGAGTGCATACATTTTGTGTGCGTGATCCCTTGGGGAATTGAACCACAACCTTTGCATTAATAGCTTACTAACTGACACAGACCACAAGATTAACGTTTCCACTCTGCTCCTGTGAATGAAGTAGACAGGAGGAGAGGGAAGGAGAGAGGAGGAGAGGGAAAGAGAGAGTTGGAGAGGGAAGGGAAGGAGAGGGAATGAGAGAAGAGGAGAGGGAATGAGAGAGGAGGAGAGGGAATGAGAGAAGGTGTGTTGTGGTATTGAACACTGAGTGTCCTGGGGCCTGGAGGCACCTGGGAGGATTCACATCACAGGGTGTTTTTAATAGCCTGCAGAGAGCCAGCTAGAGGGCTCTCCTGGCCTCTCCCCTCTCCTCCTCTCTGTCTCCATAGCTCTCTCTCACCCCCCTCTTGTCCCGGTATTTCCTCTTCCTTGCTGGCTGTTACATACTCCTCTAGGAAGAGGGAACGCAACACCCTGCTACAACTAAACTCCCCGTGGAGTGAAAGAGGAATGGGACTGTAGGTGCGAGTAAAGTTGACAAAAGGCAGATAATTTACCGTTTACAGGGAATTTATTCGTTCACATGGTAATTTTGATTTGAGGAAAAGGGGCTGAACCAAAGCAAGGAATGTAAATGTCAAAGCCCCCCCCCCTCTCCTACCTTACCTGCCTACCCACTACTACCTTACCCTATCCTACCTGCCTACCCACTACTTACCTAACTTAGCACCACCTGGTGCACTAACCAAAATACAGGGGGGTGGTCCTCCCAGGTCTTACCTAGTGTGTACAGACAGTAAATACTACGGGTTATGTATGCCCGCGGGCCTCTTGCCTAAACACTCCCTAGGTGCCTTCCCCCCTGGGAAGAAATTAAACAGAATAATACAAACGTAATCAACCTGTCTCTCAGCCACAACCAAGACAGGACACACTCCTCATCTCTCTCAGCAACAACTACCATAGTACATACCAAATCTCTTTCTGAGAAACAGCCAACCTATGATATAACCCTCAGCTCTCTTCTGAGCAACAGAACACTGGCTTATATATAGCTTCAGAAGGAGTCTAACGGGACACAGCTGTATCCTGACGAGGGGGCGGGGTCAGCTCCAATTAGCAATGGGGCCGACCAATCAGCTGCTTGGGGGAATTTCAGGAAGCAGTCCTGACACACACACAAAACCAAAACACAGAAACTGGGGAACGTAACACTGGCTCTTTATATTTATTTTAACCTTTCTGTTCTTTCCCCCTTCCGGTTCCTCCCTCTGGTTCCTCCCTCTGGTTCCTCCCTCTGGTTCCTCCCTCCGGTTCCTCCACTCATTCTCTCTCTCTCTACCTTTCTAAACATTTTATGATGGTGTTGAATGATAAATTAATAACTAGCTTGTTCTTGAAATTCACTCTGCTCTGTCTGCTCAAGAACTGCAGTGGTACTCTATAGTATAGTGTTGGTGTGTACTACAGTGGTACTCTATAGTATAGTGTTGGTGTGTACTACAGTGGTACTCTACAGTATAGTGTGGTGTGTACTACAGTGGTACTCTACAGTATAGTGTTGGTGTGTACTACAGTGGTACTCTACAGTATAGTGTTGGTGTGTACTACAGTGGCACTCTACAGTATAGTGTTGGTGTGTACTACAGTGTGTGTACAGTATAGTGTTGGTGTGTACTACAGTGGTACTCTACAGTATAGTGTGGTGTGTACTACAGTGGTACTCTATAGTATAGTGTTGGTGTGTACTACAGTGGTACTCTACAGTATAGTGTTGGTGTTGTACTACAGTGTGTGCACAGTATAGTGTTGGTGTGTACTACAGTGGTACTCTACAGTATAGTGTGGTGTGTACTACAGTGGTACTCTATAGTATAGTGTTGGTGTGTACTACAGTGGTACTCTACAGTATAGTGTTGGTGTGTTGTACTACAGTGGTACTCTACAGTATAGTGTTGGTGTGTACTACACTGCCCTCTCCCACCTGGACAAGAGGGACACTGACGTGAGCATGCTGTTCATTGACTACAGCTCAGCATTCAACAGTATAGTTCCTTCCAAGCTCATTACTAAGCTAAGGACCCTGGGACTAAACACCTGCCTCTGCAACTGGACTCTCTGACGGGGCGGAACGAGGTGTAGAGGGTCGCTGATCCTCAAAACGGGAGCTCCTCAGGGGTGTATGCTTAATCCCCTCCTGTACTCCCTGTTCAGCCACGACTCCATCACCATCATTAAGTTTACCATCGACACGACGGCGGTAGGCCTGATCACCGACGACGATGAGACATCCTTTGGGGAGGAGGTGAGAGACCTGGCAGGGTGGGGCCAGAAACAATCAATCAAGTGTATTTATAAAGCCTTTTGTAAATGTCAGTTGGCTTTTCATAGCCGATCATTCAGAGTATCTCTACCACTCCTGCTGTCTCTAGAGGTCGTGCTACCCAGCGGGTCTGGGACAGGTAGCACGTCCGGTCAACAGGTCAGGGTTCCATAGCCGCTGGCAGAACAGTTGAAACTGGAGCAGCAGCACGGCCAGGTGGACTGGGGACAGCAAGGAGGCATCAGGCCAGGTAGTCCTGAGACATGGTCCTAGGGCTCAGGTCCTCCGAGAAAAGAGAGAGAGTTAGAGGGAGCATACTTAAATTCACACAGGACACCGGATAAGACAGGATAAATACTCCAGATTTAACAGACCGACCCTAGCCCCCCCAACACATAAACTACTGCAGCATAAATACTGGAGGCTGAGACAGAAGGGGTTGGGAGACACTGTGGCCCCGTCCGACGATACCCCCAGACAGGGCCAACCAGGCAGGATATAACCCCACCCACTTTGCCAAAGCATAGTCTCCACACCACTAGAGGGATATCAACAGACCACCAACTTACCACCAACTTTGAGACAAGGCTGAGTATAGCCCACAAATATCTCCTCCACTATTCTATTCTATAAATACAGTCCACTATACTATAAATACAGTCCACTATACTATAAATACAGTCCACTATACTATAAATACAGTCCACTATTCTATAAATACAGTCCACTATACTATAAATACAGTCCACTATACTATAAATTCAGTCAACTATACTATAAATACAGTCCACTATGCTATAAATACAGTCCACTATGTTATAAATACAGTCCACTATACTATAAATACAGTCCACTATACTATAAATACAGTCCACTATACTATAAATACAGTCCACTATGCTATAAATACAGTCCACTATGCTATAAATACAGTCCACTATGCTATAAATACAGTCCACTATACTTTAAATACAGTCCACTATGCTATAAATACAGTCCACTATACTATAAATACAGTCCACTATACTATAAATACAGTCCACTATACTATAAATACAGTCCACTATACTATAAATACAGTCCACTATGCTATAAATACAGTCCACTATACTATAAATACAGTCCACTATACTATAAATACAGTCCACTATGCTATAAATACAGTCCACTATACTATAAATACAGTCAACTATACTATAAATACAGTCCACTATGCTATAAATACAGTCCACTATACTATAAATACAGTCCACTATACTATAAATACAGTCCACTATGCTATAAATACAGTCCACTATACTATAAATACAGTCCACTATGCTATAAATACAGTCCACTATGCTATAAATACAGTCCACTATGCTATAAATACAGTCCACTATAAAATCAAAAATCAAATCAATCATTATTTGTCACATACACATGGTTAGCAGATGTTAATGCGAGTGTAGCGAAATGCTTGTGCTTCTAGTTCTGACAATGCAGTAGTAACCAACAAGTAATCTAACTAACAATTCCAAAACTACTACCTTATAGACACAAGTGTAAGGGGATAAAGAATATGTACATAAAGATATATGAATGAGTGATGGTACAGAGCGGCATAGGCAAGATACAGTAGATGGTATTGAGTACAGTATATACATATGAGATGAGTATGTAAACAAAGTGGCATAGTTAAAGTGGCTAGTGATACATGTATTACATAAAGATGCAGTAGATGATATAGAGTACAGTATATACGTATACATATGAGATGAATAATGTAGGGTATGTAAACATTATATTAGGTAGCATTGTTTAAAGTGGCTAGTGATATATTTTACATCATTTCCCATCAATTCCCATTATTAAAGTGGCTGGAGTTGAGTCAGTGTGTTGGCAGCAGCCACTCAATGTTAGTGGTGGCTGTTTAACAGTCTGATGGCCTTGAGATAGAAGCTGTTTTTCAGTCTCTCGGTCCCAGCTTTGATGCACCTGTACTGACCTCGCCTTCTGGATGATAGCGGGGTGAACAGGCAGTGGCTCGGGTGGTTGATGTCCTTGATGATCTTTATGGCCTTCCTGTGACATCGAGTGGTGTAGGTGTCCTGGAGGGCAGGTAGTTTGCCCCCGGTGATGCGTTGTGCAGACCTCACTACCCTCTGGAGAGCCTTACGGTTGTGGGCGGAGCAGTTGCCGTACCAGGCGGTGATACAGCCCGACAGGATGCTCTCGATTGTGCATCTGTAGAAGTTTGTGAGTGCTTCTGGTGACAAGCCAAATTTCTTCAGCCTCCTGAGGTTGAAGAGGAGCTGCTGCGCCTTCTTCACGATGCTGTCTGTGTGGGTGGACCAATTCAGTTTGTCTGTGATGTGTACGCCGAGGAACTTAAAACTTACTACCCTCTCCACTACTGTTCCATCGATGTGGATAGGGGGGTGTTCCCTCTGCTGTTTCCTGAAGTCCACAATCATCTCCTTAGTTTTGTTGACGTTGAGTGTGAGGTTATTTTCCTGACACCACACTCCGAGGGCCCTCACCTCCTCCCTGTAGGCCGTCTCGTCGTTGTTGGTAATCAAGCCTACCACTGTTGTGTCGTCCGCAAACTTAATGATTGAGTTGGAGGCGTGCGTGGCCACGCAGTCGTGGGTGAACAGGGAGTACAGGAGAGGGCTCAGAACGCACCCTTGTGGGGCCCCAGTGTTCAGGATCAGCGGGGTGGAGATGTTGTTGCCTACTCTCACCACCTGGGGGCGGCTCGTCAGGAAGTCCAGTACCCAGTTGCACAGGGCGGGGTCGAGACCCAGGGTCTCGAGCTTGATGACGAGCTTGGAGGGCACTATGGTGTTAAATGCAGAGCTGTAGTCGATGAACAGCATTCTCACATAGGTATTCCTCTTGTCCAGATGGGTTAGGGCAGTGTGGTTGAGATTGCATCGTCTGTGGACCTATTTGGGCAGTAAGCTAATTGGAGTGGGTCTAGGGTGTCAGGTAGGTGGTCTGTTGGTCTGGTGTTCTGTTGGTCTGGTGATCTGGTGGTCTGTTGTTCTGGTGGTCTGGTGGTCTGTTGGTCTGGTGGTCTGGTGGTCTGGTGGTCTGGTGATCTGATGGTCTGGTGGTCTGTTGGTCTGGTGATCTGGTGGTCTGTTGGTCTGGTGGCCTGTTGGTCTGTTGGTCTGGTGGTCTGTTGTTCTGGTGGTCAGGTGGTCTGGTGGTCAGGTGGTCTGGTGGTCTGTTGTTCTGGTGGTCTGTTGTTCTGGTGGTCTGGTGTTCTGTTGTTCTGGTGGTCTGTTGTTCTGTTGGTCTGGTGGTCTGTTGTTCTGGTGGTCTGGTGGTCTGTTGTTCTGTTGGTCTGGTGGTCGGTTGTTCTGTTGGTCTGTTGGTCTGGTGGTCTGGTGGTCTGGTGTTTTGGTGGTCTGGTGGTCTGGTGGTCTGTTGGTCTGGTGGTCTGGTGGTTCCATGTAAAGGGCAGGTCAGTTTGTGATCATCAAAGAGGAACAAAATGAGGCTCCTTGATTTGATTTGATTGTGTGTGTGTGCGTGTACGTACGTGAATACATGCGGGCTCAACTCAGGAAATAAAAGGATAGGCAGTTACACTCTACTTTAGTAGAACACAAAGACAGATTACAGAGAGCAGATCTCTGATAACCACTAACATTGTGTCTCTCCTCTCCTCTCTTGTCCTCTCCTCTCCTCTTGTCCTCTCATCCCCTCCTCTTCCCTCCCCTTCACTCCTTTCCTCTCCTCCCCTCCTCCCCTCTCCTTTCCTCTCATGTCCTCTCCTCTCTTTTCCTCTCCTCCCCTCTCCTTCTCTCCTCTCCTCTCCTCCCCTCTTCCCCTCCTCCCCTCCTCTTCCCCCCATCCCCTCCTCTCCTTCTCTCCTCTTCCCTCTTCTCCTCTCCTCCTCTCCTCCCCTCCTTTTCCTTCCCCTCCTTTCCTCACCTCTACTCTACTCCCCTCATCGTTTTCTCTCCCCTCCTCTCCTCTCCTCACCTCCTATTCCATCCCCTCCTCTCCTCCCCTCCTCTTCCCTCCCCTCCTCTCTTCCCCTCCTCTTCCCTCCCCTCCTCTCCTTCCCTCCTTTTCCCTCCCTCCCCTCCTCTCCTCCCATCCTTTTCCTTTCCCTTCCCTCCCCTCTCCTCTCCTCTCCTGCCATCCTCTCCTCCCCTCCTCTCTCCTCCCATTTCTCTGTCTCAAGGGGAAGAGGAATAAGCCAGGACTGAAGTTATCTGGTTCTCCAGAGGCGGGTCGTGGTCGTGGAGGAGAGGAGACAGACATCAAGTAGGTTCCTCCCTGTTGGCTGAGTAGGAACATCTGGCCTGTTTGGCCAATTACATCCACTTCCTTAAATCCCCACGGTAACACGATGGTATTAGGACTGGTACAAAGCCATTCAGCTAACCGTCAACAACCAACTGAAATGTGTAATGGAGAATATGACGCTTGAGCAAAACTGTTTGGTGAAATGAAGCTATCAAAATAAAGAGAGTAGTACACTCCATATATCAACTCCTAGTAATTTATTAGGTATTCATTTATTTTGGTAAATACCCCCAATAAATTACTGGGAGTTTATATATATGGAGTGTGTGACTTTCTTTATTTTGATAGTTTATAGTTTATTCGCCGTTAGTCAGCACCTCCAAACCAAAAATATTTTTTCTGGGTGTGCTCCATCTCTAAGCTGCCATTATTATGGGAAAACAATTCCTCATTCTGAGCAACACATCTGGGAGGACCATTCTAATACCCTCATATGTTGTCATGTGTTGTTATCATATCCTTACAAATCAACCCTCAAAGATATGGTCTCTTTCTTTGAATAGGAGTGTTTTCTTTTAACTGTGCTCTCTGAAAACCTCTCAATGTTTTGTTTTTTTGTATTTCTCTCCTTACTGGGTTTTCAGCAGCTTTGATGATGTGGGCCGTTATTCATCTTGACTGTGTATTATATTATACATCTCATCTCTTCTCGTCCTCTCTGTGCCCTTTCTTCCTCTCCTTCCTAACTGCCTGTCTCTCCTCCTGCTGTGTAACTGGCTCCTCCTGCTGTGTTATGTTACGGACTACATCTCTCCTCTTCTCGTCCTCTCTGTCCCCTTTCTTCCTCTCCTTCCTAACTGCCTCTGTCTCTCCTCCTGCTGTGTTATGTTACGGACTACATCTCTCCTCTTCTCGTCCTCTCTGTCCCCTTTATTCCTCTCCTTCCTAACTGCCTCTGTCTCTCCTCCTGCTGTGCTATGTTACGGACTACATCTCTCCTCTTCTCGTCCTCTCTGTCCCCTTTATTCCTCTCCTTCCTAACTGCCTCTCTGTCTCTCCTGTTGTAACTGGCTCCTCCTGCTGTGTTACGTTACGGACTACATACATCTCTTCTCTTCTCGTCCTCTCTGTCTCTCCTGTTGTAACTGGCTCCTCCTGCTGTGTTATGTTACGGACTACATACATCTCTTCTCTTCTCGTCCTCTCTGTCTCTCATGTTGTAACTGGCTCCTCCTGCTGTGTTATGTTACGGACTACATACATCTCTTCTCTTCTCGTCCTCTCTGTCTCTCCTGTTGTAACTGGCTCCTCCTGCTGTGTTATGTTACGGACTACATCACTGTCTGTGATTCTGTTTTTACACCATTTCTCTGTTCCTGTCTGTTGGTTTTTGCCTGTCTGTACTTCTGTCTGCGCTGCTGTCTGTCGTTATTCTCTCATTGTGTTTTCTCTCTTTCTGACTCCTAGAGCTAAAGGACACGGTCTGACTGACTTTTTAACTTTCTCTTGATTTCTTTGAAATGTTCTTTGTCAGTGTGTTTCTGCAGATGAAGTAGTGCTGTGGCACTGCCGTCCATATGCAGGAGGTGTGAATGAGAATGTGACATGCTGTCCTCTTTAGTTACTCTCTGTCTGTCTCTCTCTCTCTGTCTGTCTCTCGCTGTCTCTCTGTCTCTCTCTCGCTGTCTCTCTGTCTGTCTCTCTGTCTGTCTCTCTGTCTGTCTCTCGCTGTCTCTCTCTCTGTCTCTCTATTTCTCTATTGTAAAATTCCTTTACTTTCTCTTCTTTCCCTTGTTATAAAGCCTCACTAATTACAACAGAAGGGACTGTCTGTATGTGACTACGGTGCATTCGGGAAAAGTATTCAGACCCCTTCCCTTTTCCACATTTCGTTACGTTACAGCCTTATACTAACATGTGTTGAATAAAAACATTTCCTCATCAATCTACACACAATATTAAATAATGAGAAAGCAAAAACAGTAAAAAAGAAAAACACAAAAAAACATTATTTACATAAATATTCAGGCCCTTTGCTATGAGACCCAAAATTGAGCTCCGGTGCATCCTGTTTCCATGGATCATCCTTGAGATGTTTCTACAACTTGATTGGAGTCCACCTGTGGTAAATTCAATTGATTTGACATGATTTGGAAAGGCAAACACCTGTCTATATAAAGGTCCCACAGTTGACAGTTGCATGTCAGAGCAAAAACCAAGCCATGAGGTCGAAGGAATTGTCCGTAGAGTTTAGAGACAGGATTGTGTTGAGGCACAGATCTGGGGAAAGGTACCAAAACATTTCTACAGCATTGAAGGTCCCCAAGAACACAGTGGCCTCCATCATTCTTAAATGGAAGAAGTTTGGAACCACCAAGACTCTTCCTAGAGCTGGCCGCCCGGCCAAACTGAGCAATCGGGGGAGAAGGGCCTTGGTCAGGGAGGTAACCAAGAACCCGATGGTCACTCTGACAGAGCTCCAGTGTTCCTCTGTGGAGATGGGAGAACGTTCCAGAAGGACAACCATCTCTGCAGCACTCCAACAAGCAGGCCTTTATGGTAGAGTGGCCAGATAGAAGCCACTCCTCAGTAGAAGGCACATGACAGCCCGCTTGGAGTTTGCCAAAAGGCACCTAAAGGACTCTGACCATGAAAAACAAGATTCTTTGTTATTATCTGGCCCTATGTCCCCAGTCCTATCCTACCCTGCTCTCTGTTATTATCTGGCCCTATGTCCCCAGTCCTATCCTACCCTGCTCTCTGTTATTATCTGGCCCTATGTCCCCAGTCCTATCCTACCCTGCTCTCTGTTATTATCTGGCCTTATGTCCCCAGTCCTATTCTACCCTGCTCTCTGTTATTATCTGGCCCTATGTCCCCAGTCCTATCCTACCCTGCTCTCTGTTATTATCTGGCCCTATGTCCCCAGTCCTATTCTACCCTGCTCTCTGTTATTATCTGGCCCTATGTCCCCAGTCCTATTCTACCCTGCTCTCTGTTCTTATCTGGCCCTATGTCCCCAGTCCCATCCTACCCTGCTCTCTGTTATTACCTGGTCCTATGTCCCCAGTCCTATTCTACCCTGCTCTCTGTTAATACCTGGCCCATGTCCCCAGTCCTATCCTACCCTGCTCTTTGTTATTACCTGGCCCTATGTCCCCAGTCCTATTCTACCCTGCTCTCTGTTAATACCTGGCTCTATGTCCCCAGTCCTATCCTACCCTGCTCTTTGTTATTACCTGGCCCTATGTCCCCAGTCCTATTCTACCCTGCTCTCTGTTAATACCTGGCCCTATGTCCCCAGTCCTATCCTACCCTGCTCTTTGTTATTACCTGGCCCTATGTCCCCAGTCCTATCCTACCCTGCTCTCTGTTAATACCTGGCCCGATGTCCCCAGTCCCATCCTACCCTGCTCTCTGTTAATACCTGGCCCTATGTCCCCAGTCCTATCCTACCCTGCTCTTTGTTTTTACCTGGCCTGATGTCCCCAGTCCCATCCTACTCTGCTCTCTGTTATTATCTGGCCTTATGTCCCCAGTCCTATTCTACCCTGATCTCTGTTAATACCTGGTCCTATGTCCCCAGTCCTATCCTACCCTGCCCTCTGTTAATACCTGGTCCGATGTCCCCAGTCCCATCCTACCCTGCTCTCTGTTATTATCTGGCCCTATGTCCCCAGTCCTATCCTACCCTGCTCTCTGTTAATACCTGGCCCTATGTCCCCAGTCCTATTCTACCCTGCTCTCTGTTAATACCTGGCCTTATGTCCCCAGTCCTATTCTACCCTGATCTCTGTTAATACCTGGTCCTATGTCCCCAGTCCTATCCTACCCTGCTCTCTGTTAATACCTGGCCCTATGTCCCCAGTCCTATTCTACCCTGATCTCTGTTAATACCTGGTCCTATGTCCCCAGTCCTATCCTACCCTGCTCTCTGTTAATACCTGGCCCTATGTCCCCAGTCCTATTCTACCCTGCTCTCTGTTAATACCTGGCCCTATGTCCCCAGTCCTATTCTACCCTGATCTCTGTTAATACCTGGTCCTATGTCCCCAGTCCTATTCTACCCTGCTCTCTGTTAATACCTGGCCCTATGTCCCCTGTCCTAATCTACCCTGCTCGCTCTCCTCTCTCTCTGTTCAACTCCTCTCCCTGTGTCATGTTAAGGAACACGTATGTAAAAAAATAATGATGATGCCCCCAACTCCCCACAGCCCTGCCAGACTAATGAACTCCTCCCCATTTAACCTCTCAAACCTATCACCTCTTTCCCATGGGCCGCGTAACCATGGAGATGGGCAACCCTCGTTGCTCTCTCGCTTCCCATTTCCTAAACAACACCTTGCTGTTATACACCTTAATATTCTCCATCTCTGCTCCTCTCCTCTCTGCTCCTCTCTGCTCCTCTCCTTTCCTCTCCTCTCTGCTCCCCTCCTTTCCTCTCCTCTCTGCGCCTCTCCTCTCTGCTCCTCTCCTTCCCTCTCCTCTCCTCTCTGCTCCTCTCCTCTCTGCTCCTCTCCTCTCTGCTCCTCTCCTTTCCTCTCCTCTCTGCTCCCCTCCTTTCCTCTCCTCTACCCTCCCTCCCTCCCCCTCCCACCTCTCCCCTCCCTCCCTCCCCCTCCCACCTCTCCCCTCTCCCTCCCTCCCTCCCTCCCTCCCTCCCTCCCTCCCTCCCTCCCTCCCTCCTCCCTCCCTCCCACCTCTCCCCTCCCTCCCTCCCTCCCTCCCTCCCTCCCTCCCTCCCTCCCTCCCTCCCTCCCACCTCTCCCCTCCCTCCCCCTCCCTCCTCTCCCCTCCCCCTCCCTCCTCTCCCCTCCCTCCCTCCCTCCCTCCCTCCCTCCTCTCCCCTCCATCCCTCCCTCCTCTCCCCTCCCTCCCTCCCTCCCTCCCTCCCTCCCCCTCCCTCCTCTCCCCTCCCTCCCTCCCTCCCTCCCTCCCTCCCTCCCTCCCTCCTCTCCCCTCCCTCCCTCCCTCCCTTACCAGAACTGTGTATAAATACAATTTTAAACCTTGCAAATACTTTGAGAGTTTTATTTAGCCTGCCTGGAAGTATTTTAAATTATTTCAAATAGTATGTGTTTCTCACACATTCTCATGTGGTACTTCTCATGTGGTACCTGTCATGTGGTGGTTCTCATGTGGTTCTCATGTGGTTCTTATTTGGTTCTCATGTGGTTCCCATGTGGTTCTCATGTGGTACTTATCATGTGGTTCTCATGTGGTACTTCTCATGTGCTGGTTCTCATGTGGTTCTCATGTGGTTCCCATGTGGTGGTTCTCATGTGGTTCTTATTTGGTTCTCATGTGGTTCCCATGTGGTTCTCATGTGGTACTTCTCATGTGGTTCTTCTCATGTGGTTCTCATGTGGTGCGTATCATGTGGTTCTCATGTGGTGCATAACATTTGGTTCTCGTGTGCTTCTCATGTGGAACTCATGTGGTACTTCTCATGTGGTGTTTATCATGTGGTTCTCATGTGGTTCTCATGTGGTACTCATGTGGTACTTCTCATGTGGTGTTTATCATGTGGTTCTCATGTGGTTCTCATGTGGTACTCATGTGGTTCTCATGTGGTACTTCTCATGTGGTGGTTCTCATGTGGTGGTTGTCATGTGGTTCTCATTTGGTTCTCATGTGGTACTTCTCATGTGGTTCCCATGTGGTGGTTCTCATGTGGTACTCTTGTGGTTCTCATGTGGTTCTCATGTGGTACTTCTCATGTGGTGGTTCTCATGTGGTGGTTCTTATTTGGTTCTCATGTGGTTCTCATGTGGTACTTCTCATGTGGTTCCCATGTGGTGGTTCTCATGTGGTACTCTTGTGGTTCTCATGTGGTTCTCATGTGGTACTTCTCATGTGGTGGTTCTCATGTGGTGGTTCTTATTTGGTTCTCATATGGTTCTCATGTGGTACTTCTCATGTGGTTCCCATGTGGTGGTTCTCATGTGGTTCTCATGTGGTTCTCATGTGGTACTTCTCATGTGGTTCTCATGTAGTGTTTATCATGTGGTTCTCATGTGGTGCTTCTCATGTGGTTCTCATGCGGTGCTTCTCATGTGGTGTTTCTCATGTGGTACTTCTCATGTGGTTCTCATGTGGTACTTCTCATGTGGTGTTTATCATGTGGTTCTCATGTGGTTCTCATGTGTTACTTCTCAAGTGGGTCTCATGTGGTTCTTATTTGGTTCTCATGTGGTTCTCATGTGGTACTTCTGATGTGGTTCTTCTCATGTGGTTCTCATGTGGTACTTGTCATGTGGTACTTCTCATGTTGTTCTCATGTGGTACTTCTCATGTGGTTCTCATGTGGTACTTCTCATGTGGTTCTCATGTGGTACTTCTCATGTTGTTCTCATGTGGTACTTCTCATGTGGTTCTCATGTGGTGCGTATCATGTGGTTCTCATGTGGTGCGTATCATGTGGTTCTCATGTGGTACTTGTCATGTGGTACTTCTCATGTTGTTCTCATGTGGTACTTCTCATGTGGTTCTCATGTGGTACTTCTCATGTGGTTCTCATGTGGTACTTCTCATGTGGTTCTCATGTGGTGCTTATTATGTGGTTCTCATGTGGTGCTTATTATGTGGTTCTCATGTGGTACTTCTCATGTGGTTCTCATGTGGTATTTCTCATGTGGTTCTACAGTGGTACTTCTCATGTGGTTCTCATGTGGTTCTCATGTGCTTCAGTTCACGCTAGGAGAGAGTTGACACTGGTAGTGGAGGGGTCATCACCTCTTAATCAGGGAACATGAGGGGTCTTAGCTGGAAACACAAATGTTAGATTTGGGCTCCAAGTTTCTCCATGAAGTTGTACTCAGACATCTCAGAATTGACCAAGTCAAAGACAGACTGCAACATCTTTCCCACTTGACACATCAAAGTAGCCCGAGAAACGTTCCTGAATAATAAAACCCTGATCATACACACGCCTGACGATAACTGTGTTTCTGTTCATATCTTATTTCTTATCGTTGTTTTGATTGTGGAGAAGGAACCTGCAGGAAGCATTTTGTTGGACAGTTTATACCATGTGTATCCTGTACATACGACTAATAAACCTTAAAACAACTGCAACTTCGATTTTTATCCCCCCTGGTGCCCAGAGTTTCTTCTAATCTGGTCACCTAACCAGATAAAACTCTGGGCCCTAAAACTCTGGAGCCTATAGGGTATGACAGCATTAATCACTTGTAAAAGTGTTTTATATGGGCTGTGATGGGACAGAGTGGCGCAGCTGTCTTAGGCGCTGCGTCTCAGTGCTAGAGGCGTCACGACATACACCCTGATTCGATTCCAGGCTGTGTCACAACCGGCCGTGATTGGGCGGCACACAATTGGCCCAGTGTCGTCCGGGTTTGGCCGGTCATTGTAAATTGACTTGCCTAGTTAAATAAAGGTTTTTTAAAAAAACGTATTGAAAAACTCCTGGCCTTGGTGAGGCTGAAAACCCTGTCAAACTGCAGGAACCTTCTACTTGTTCGTGTGAATTATATTTAGACTAGACTAACAGGGATTTCCTCTACCCAGACACAGAGACAATAACTGATAGACAGTCGAACTCACAGGGCGGTGCTTGATGTAGGCCTGATTAAACACTAACTTACAGGAGCTTGATTTATGCTTGTTACTTGTAGGCCTGATTAAACACTAACTTACAGGAGCTTGATTTATGCTTGTTCGTGTAGGCCTGATTAAACACTAACTTACAGGAGCTTGATTTATGCTTGTTCGTGTAGGCCTGATTAAACACTAACTTACAGGAGCTTGATTTATGCTTGTTCGTGTAGGCCTGATTAAACAATAACTTACAGTCTATGACATCACTATTGTGTTAATTGATTCATTACAAGTAATCATGATGTGTTGAAAAGGTCTAGGCCTAGCCAGCCGAGTTGGAATACAACAAATTGACTAAATAAATGGACTATAAATGGAGAAATTGATTACAAAATACTGATTAATTTAAACATGTGCCCCCGAATCGCCCCCTTCCCCTAAAACACACGTAAATATTATACTATAAATTCCTGTATTATACTGATGCTAAAATGTTTATTAGTTAAATGTTTATAGTGATAGTGCTGGTGATAGTGATAGTTATAGTGATAGTTGTAGTGATAGTTATAGTGATAGTTATAGTGATAGTTATAGTGATAGTTATAGTGATAGTGATAGTTATAGTGATAGTGATAGTTATAGTGGTAGTGATAGTTATAGTGATAGTTATAGTGATAGTGCTGATGATAGTGATAATTATAGTGATAGTTATAGTGTATCCTGTCACATACAACTAATAAAACTTAAAACTTGAATAAATACATAACGTTACCCTGACCAGATGGACTATAAATACATAACATTACCCTGACCAGATGGACTATAAATACATAACATTACCCTGACCAGATGGACTATAAATACATAACATTACCCTGACCAGATGGACTATAAATACATAACGTTACCCTGACCAGATGGACTATAAATACATAACATTACCCTGACCAGATGGACTTTAAATACATAACATTACCCTGACCAGATGGACTATAAATACATAACATTACCCTGACCAGATGGACTATAAATACATAACGTTACCCTGACCAGATGGACTATAAATACATAACATTACCCTGACCAGATGGACTATAAATACATAACATTACCCTGACCAGATGGACTATAAATACATAACGTTACCCTGACCAGATGGACTATAAATACATAACATTACCCTGACCAGATGGACAATAAATACATAACATTACCCTGACCAGATGGACTATAAATACATAACATTACCCTGACCAGATGGACTATAAATACATAACATTACCCTGACCAGATGGACTATAAATACATAACGTTACCCTGACCAGATGGACTATAAATACATAACATTACCCTGACCAGATGGACTATAAATACATAACATTACCCTGACCAGATGGACTATAAATACATAACATTACCCTGACCAGATGGACTATAAATACATAACATTACCCTGACCAGATGGACTATAAATACATAACATTACCCTGACCAGATGGACTATAAATACATAACATTACCAATTAGTTTACCCTGACCAGATGGACTATAAATACATAACATTACCCTGACCAGATGGACTATAAATACATAACATTACCCTGACCAGATGGACTATAAATACATAATGTTACCCTGACCAGATGGACTATAAATACATAACATTACCCTGACCAGATGGACTATAAATACATAACGTTACCCTGACCAGATGGACTATAAATACATAACATTACCAATTAGTTTACCCTGACCAGATGGACTATAAATACATAACGTTACCCTGACCAGATGGACTATAAATACATAACATTACCCTGACCAGATGGACTATAAATACATAACATTACCCTGACCAGATGGACTATAAATACATAATGTTACCAATTAGTTTACCCTGACCAGATGGACTATAAATACATAACATTACCCTGACCAGATGGACTATAAATACATAACATTACCCTGACCAGATGGACTATAAATACATAACTCTACCAATTAGTTTACCCTGACCAGATGGACTATAAATACATAACATTACCCTGACCAGATGGACTATAAATACATAACGTTACCCTGACCAGATGGACTATAAATACATAACGTTACCAATTAGTTTACCCTGACCAGATGGACTATAAATACATAACGTTACCCTGACCAGATGGACTATAAATACATAACGTTACCCTGACCAGATGGACTATAAATACATAACGTTACCCTGACCAGATGGACTATAAATACATAACATTACCAATTAGTTTACCCTGACCAGATGGACTATAAATACATAACGTTACCCTGACCAGATGGACTATAAATACATAACATTACCCTGACCAGATGGACTATAAATACATAACGTTACCCTGACCAGATGGACTATAAATACATAACATTACCCTGACCAGATGGACTATAAATACATAACGTTACCCTGACCAGATGGACTATAAATACATAACATTACCAATTAGTTTACCCTGACCAGATGGACTATAAATACATAACGTTACCCTGACCAGATGGACTATAAATACATAACATTACCCTGACCAGATGGACTATAAATACATAACATTACCCTGACCAGATGGACTATAAATACATAACATTACCCTGACCAGATGGACTATAAATACATAACGTTACCCTGACCAGATGGACTATAAATACATAACATTACCCTGACCAGATGGACTATAAATACATAACATTACCCTGACCAGATGGACTATAAATACATAACATTACCCTGACCAGATGGACTATAAATACATAACATTACCCTGACCAGATGGACTATAAATACATAACGTTACCCTGACCAGATGGACTATAAATACATAATGTTACCCTGACCAGATGGACTATAAATACATAACATTACCCTGACCAGATGGACTGTAAATACATAACATTACCCTGACCAGATGGACTATAAATACATAACATTACCCTGACCAGATGGACTATAAATACATAATGTTACCCTGACCAGATGGACTATAAATACATAACATTACCCTGACCAGATGGACTATAAATACATAACATTACCCTGACCAGATGGACTATAAATACATAACGTTACCCTGACCAGATGGACTATAAATACATAACATTACCCTGACCAGATGGACTATAAATACATAACATTACCCTGACCAGATGGACTATAAATACATAACATTACCCTGACCAGATGGACTATAAATACATAACATTACCCTGACCAGATGGACTATAAATACATAACATTAGCCTGACCAGATGGACTATAAATACATAACATTACCAATTAGTTTACCCTGACCAGATGGACTATAAATACATAACGTTACCCTGACCAGATGGACTATAAATACATAACATTACCCTGACCAGATGGACTATAAATACATAACATTACCCTGACCAGATGGACTATAAATACATAACATTACCCTGACCAGATGGACTATAAATACATAACATTACCCTGACCAGATGGACTATAAATACATAACGTTACCCTGACCAGATGGACTATAAATACATAACATTACCCTGACCAGATGGACTATAAATACATAACATTACCCTGACCAGATGGACTATAAATACATAACATTACCCTGACCAGATGGACTATAAATACATAACATTACCCTGACCAGATGGACTATAAATACATAACATTACCCTGACCAGATGGACTATAAATACATAACATTACCCTGACCAGATGGACTATAAATACATAACGTTACCCTGACCAGATGGACTATAAATACATAACATTACCCTGACCAGATGGACTATAAATACATAACATTACCCTGACCAGATGGACTATAAATACATAACATTACCCTGACCAGATGGACTATAAATACATAACGTTACCCTGACCAGATGGACTATAAATACATAACATTACCCTGACCAGATGGACTATAAATACATAACATTACCCTGACCAGATGGACTATAAATACATAACATTACCCTGACCAGATGGACTATAAATACATAACATTACCCTGACCAGATGGACTATAAATACATAACATTACCCTGACCAGATGGACTATAAATACATAACATTACCCTGACCAGATGGACTATAAATACATAACATTACCCTGACCAGATGGACTATAAATACATAATGTTACCCTGACCAGATGGACTATAAATACATAACGTTACCCTGACCAGATGGACTATAAATACATAATGTTACCCTGACCAGATGGACTATAAATACATAACGTTACCCTGACCAGATGGACTATAAATACATAACGTTACCCTGACCAGATGGACTTTAAATACATAACATTACCCTGACCAGATGGACTATA
Organism: Oncorhynchus clarkii lewisi; assembly: GCF_045791955.1. NCBI lineage: Eukaryota > Metazoa > Chordata > Actinopteri > Salmoniformes > Salmonidae > Oncorhynchus > Oncorhynchus clarkii. The sequence goes on from NC_092148.1 coordinate 97,966,000, forward strand.
AATACATAACGTTACCCTGACCAGATGGACTATAAATACATAACATTACCAATTAGTTTACCCTGACCAGATGGACTATAAATACATAACATTACCCTGACCAGATGGACTATAAATACATAACATTACCCTGACCAGATGGACTATAAATACATAACGTTACCCTGACCAGATGGACTATAAATACATAACATTACCCTGACCAGATGGACTATAAATACATAACATTACCCTGACCAGATGGACTATAAATACATAACATTACCCTGACCAGATGGACTATAAATACAGTAGGGCAAAAAAAGTATTTAGTCAGCCACCAATTGTGCAAGTTCTCCCACTTAAATAGATGAGATAGGCCTGTAATTTTCATAGGTACACTTCAACTATGACAGACAAAATGAGAAAAAAATCCAGAAAATCACATTGTAGGATTTTTAATGAATTTATTTGCAAATGATGGTGGAAATTAAGGTGTTACCTTACAGAGCGGCTGCTGAGGCTACTGTAGACCTTCATTTCAAAACACAAGTGTTTCAATCATTTGATTTGGTGACATGTAAATATTTTTATTACAGTTTTATCGAAAAAGGATAACTTTTTAATCTTCTGAAATGCTGTGATTAGAATGGTCCTCCCCTTCCTGTTCTGAGGAACCTCCACTGGTTCTCACGTGGTTCTGACTCCATAGTGGTGACTTCAGTCTACCTGTTGATTGGCTGTGTGTTTCACAGTACAGTACAATGTACCATTTGTTGCTATTTAGTTTATTTATCCCTCACAAAAAATGTGAATATTATCTTCTATGACTAAAACGTCTGATAGTTCAGGGAACTCAGTGAGTAACGCTGTATATGGCCCAGGAGGCCTGGTAACAGTAGCTATAAAAGGTGATTGAGTAGGCTGCATAGATTTCATGATTAGTAGCTCTTAAGGTGAAAACACAAGTCTATTTTATTTTATTGAAATTTGCTGTCATAAATGTTAGCAAAACCTCTGCCTTTGCGGGATGCATGGGGGATATGGTCACTAGTGTAACCAGGAGGAGAGGCCTCATTTAACACAGTAAATTCATTAGGCTTAAGCAATGTTTCTGTCAGGCTAATCACATCAAGATTATGATCAGTGATTAGTTGATTTACTATGACTGCCTTGGAAGTGAGGGATCTAACATTAAGTAGCCCTATTATGAGATGTGAGATATCACAATCTCTTTCAATAATGACAGGAATGGAGGAGGTCTTTATTCCAGTGAGATTGCTCAGGCAAACACCGCCATGTTTAGTTTTTCCCAACCTAGGTCGAGGCACAGACACGGTCTCAATGGAGATAGCTGAGCTGACTACACTGACTGTGCTAGTGGCAGACTCCACTAAGCTGTCAGGCTGGCTAACAGCCTGCTGCCTGGCCTGCACCCTATTTCATTGTGGAGCTTGTAGAGCCCTGTCTATGTTGGTAGATAAGATGAGAGCACCCCTCCAGCGAGGGTGGAGTCCATCACTCCTCAGCTTGTGGGCAGGTCCCTGAAACGGCCAATTATATACAAATTCTTTACTTTGGGAGGGACAGAAAACAGCTTTCAACCAACGATTGAGCTCATCACTCCACTAACTGGGATGGGCCGGAGACCAACCCACCAATCCAATCCAACTCCACTTACTGGGAGGGGCCAGAGACCAACCCACCAATCCAACCAACCCAACCCAACCAACCCAACCAACCAACGATTGAGCTCATCACTCCACTAACTGGGAGGGGCCGGAGACCAACCCACCAATCCAACCAACGATTGAGCTCATCACTCCACTAACTGGGAGGGGCCGGAGACCAACCCACCAATCCAACCAACGATTGAGCTCATCACTCCACTAACTGGGAGGGGGCCGGAGACCAACCCACCAATCCAACCAACGATTGAGCTCATCACTCCACTAACTGGGAGGGGGCCACAGACCAACCCACCAATCCAACCAACGATTGAGCTCATCACTCCACTAACTGGGAGGGGGCCACAGACCAACCCACCAATCCAACCAAGGATTGAACTCATCACTCCACTAACTGGGAGGGGGCCGGAGACCAACCCACCAATCCAACCAACCCATCAACCTAACAACCTAACAACCTGAAACACCAACCAACCCATCAACCTAACAACCTGAAACACCAACCAACCCACACACCAACCCAACCAACCCATCAACTTGCATCCAGTGAGGTTCAGCTTTCATCCTTTCTTCAAACTACAATCTGTACATATCTACAATTGAAATTACCAATTGAACAGCTTCGCAAATCGCAGGTTGGTATTTATTGTCATGAATCTTTCCCTGGAGACAGCTCTGCAGAGTGGTCACTTGCTGGCACAGCCACAATGTCATGAAATCTGATTTTAAACCAAACCCTAAGCTTAAACCTAACCTTAACCACACTGCTAACCCTAATGCCTAACCATAACCTTAACCCTAATGCCTAACCCTAACCTTAACCACACTGCCTCCCCTAATGCCTAACCCTAATCTTAAAGTCCTAATGCAGTCAAAAACATAAGTTACATGTGTTTTATATATATTTCCACGCTGTGAGGTTAGAATAATACTGAAATTGGGAAAATGATCATAATGCCTTTTCATGTTAAGAGCTGTTTGAAAAGACCACCTGAAATTTCAGCCTGTTTTGGTGGGATGGAGTTTTGGTCTGCCTTGTGACATCACCAGGCGGTAAATTAGTTAATAGACCAATAAGAAAGCGCGTTTGTCACGAGAATTATGTTCTCGATGTTCATTAACATAAACATCTGTGTGAGCTATATAAATCCCATTAACAGTCCTGTAGGGCCTTGACGGTCAGGGCCAGTTAAACAGTCCTGTAGGGCCTTGACGATGTCTCTTTGCAAATCTCTTTGCCAATAACAGCTAGTTTTCAGTTTTCCCCTCCACACTCAGACCACCCAGACATTCCTAGTAAAATTCTGTCTTGAGAAATTGCACTTTGCTAATAAGCAATTGTTTTTTTTTATTTATTTTTTTACAATTTGTTTTATTGAAAACAATTACAGTAAGATTCTTCATTGTTACGCAGAAATGATTTGATATTGAGATAAAACAGCTACTTTGGACCTTTAAATTAAAAGATTTTCATGAATTTTTACAACATAACCAGTTTTAACTTCACAGCTGGCCCATCTAGTGGAAATTGCTCAGTCCTACCTACAGGGCAAGATACACAAATAAACATCAACCTGCTGCCAACTCTCAGCCTTTAGCTAAGAAATAATTATATTGCAAGGGGTATGTTGAGTAATGGCGTACCATCAACAGGTATAGCCCAAACCAGGACATTCACAGCATGAGCATCCTTGAGAGTCATGGATATTCTGCAAATGGGTTTCTGTCATGTAACACACTCTATAATGACTGACTGACTAATCTACAGGACTGTACCTGGTATCTGTTTAACTGGCCCTGACCGTCAAGGCCCTACAGGACTGTACCTGGTATCTGTTTAACTGGCCCTGACCATCAAGGCCCTACAGGACTGTACCTGTTATCTGTTTAACTGGTCTGGGGACATGAGGGCCTAGAGGACTGTATCTGTTTAATAGCCTGGGGACATGAGGGCCTAGAGGACTGTATCTGTTTAATAGTCTGGGGACATGAGGACCTAGAGGACTGTATCTGTTTAATACCCTGAGGACATGAGGGCCTAGAGGACTGTATCTGTTTAATAGCCTGGGGACTGTATCTGTTTAATAGTCTGGGGACATGAGGACCTAGAGGACTGTATCTGTTTAATAGTCTGGGGACATGAGGGCCTAGAGGACTGTATCTGTTTAATAGTCTGGGGACATGAGGACCTAGAGGACTGTATCTGTTTAATACCCTGAGGACATTAGGACCTAGAGGACTGTATCTGTTTAATAGCCTGGGGACATGAGGGCCTAGTTGAATTAACACGTTGCTGGATGTGTAGTACTTTAGTAGATGGATGCTGCTGTGTACTAGGTTAGCGGCAGGTTGCCTCGGCAAAAATCCTGTTAAACACCATTTTTGCACACAGAGTTGAGTCCATGCAACTTATTATCTGAGGGTTTAAGTGCATTTTATCTAATCAAGGCTTGCCATAAAAAAGGGGTTGAATTCTCACGCTTTTCATGTTTTATTATTTTGTAAAAAATATCTAAAAATGTAATTCTACTTTGTCACGATGGGGTATTGTTGGTAGGCCAGTGACACAACATCTAAATGTAATCCATTTTAAATTCAGACTGTAACACAGAAAATAGTCGTTTTTTGTTGTTGCTGGGGGGCGCTGTATGTACGGTGCATTCAGAAAGTGTTCAGAGCCATTGACTTGTTCCACATTATTTTACGTTATAGCCTTATTCTAAAATGTATTAAACTGATTGTGGGATATTGTGATGTCATTTTGGGGTATTGTGATGTCATTGTGGGGTATTGTGATGTCATTTTGGGGTATTGTGATGTCATTGTGGGGTATTGTGATGTCATTTTGGGGTATTGTGTGTAGATTTATGAAGGGAAAAAACTATTTAATCCATTTTATGAGTAAAGTTGTAACATAACAAAATGTGGAAAAAGCCAAGGGACTGAATACTTTCCGAATGCCCTGTATGTATGTATGTGTGTATGTAAGTAGTGTACTATATACAGTGAGGTATGAAATCTTTGACAACCTTGATAAAGATGAGAAAAAATGACTCTATAATTCAAATACTGTGTGCTCAAAAAAAATGTTAAATATTAGTTTATACTGATAAAAGGCTCAGATAAAGATAATTTGTTTAACGAGCAATACATTTTTTTTTCTCAAAAAGGTAGAGGTCAAAATTATTGACACCCCTGTTTTCCAAAACCTTTCAATACCACACCTTGCGAGGATAACGGCACTGAGCCTTTATTCTAAAATGTTTTCTAAGTTGTGAAACACATTGGGAGATATCTTAGATCATTCCTCCATATAGAATCCTACCAGATGTTTGATGAGTTCTAGAACACACTGGGAAGGATCTTAGACCATTCGTCCATATAGAATCCTACCAGATGTTTGATGAGTTCTAGAACACACTGGGAGGGATCTTAGACCATTCCTCCATATATAATCCTACCAGATGTTTGATGAGTTCTAGAAAACACTGGGAGAGATCTTAGACCATTCCTCCATATAGAATCCTACCAGATCCTTGATATTCTTCGCTTATGGATCTTCAGTTATAACCACAGGTTTTCAATGGGTTTCAGGTCCGGCGACTGAGACTGAGATGGATTGATTTTGTGGCAAATTAACAATTTCTTTGTGAATTTTGATGTGTGCTTGGGTTTATTGTCTTGCTGGAAGATCCACTTGCGGCAATGTGTCAGCCTCCTGGCAGAGGCAACCAGGTTTTGGGCTAAGATGTCCTGGTACTGGGTAAAGTTCATGATGCCGTTGACCTTAACAAGGGCCCCAAGACCATTGGAAGCAAAATGGCCCCATAACATCAAAGATCCACCACCATAGTTTACAGTAGGTATGAGGTTGTTTTCTGCATATGATTCCTCATTTCGATTCCAAACCCACTACTGGTGTTCATGACTAAAGAGCTCTGTTTTTCATGTCATTGTCACGATTTCCGCCGAAGACGGTCCCTCTCCTTGTTCGGGCGGTGTTCGGCGGTCGACGTCACCGACCTTCTAGCCATCACTGATCCATTTTTCATTTTCCATTGGTTTTGTCTTGTCTTCCTTCACACCTGGTTCCATTCTCACCAATTACATGTTTTGTACTTAAGCCTCTGTTTCCCCTCATGTCCTTGTCGGAGATTGTTTGTATGTGATGTGATGTGTATGTATTATGTTGGTGTGTGACGGGTTTTGTACCCACTTTGTTATTTTGTACATTTAGTTTTTTTATGTTTTATCAGCATTTATTAAACACCTCCGTTTTTACCAAGTTTGTTCTCCTGCACCTGACTTCCCTGCCACCAACACACACACCCCTTACAGTCATCTGACCAAAACACTGGTTCTAATCCAAGTGCCAACGCCGTTTATCCAACTCCAGGCGTTTACATTTGTTGGATGACATGAAAATAGAGCTCTTTGGCCAGGCAGACCATTGGCCAGGCAGACCGTTGGCCGGGCAGACCGTTGGCCGGGCAGACCGTTGGCCGGGCAGACCATTGGCCGGGCAGACCATTGGCCGGGCACACCATTGGCCGGGCACACCATTGGCCAGGCACACCATTGGCCAGGCATACCATTGGCCAGGATATGTATGAGAATAGGAAGGCTGACCTTCCAGTTGGTGCCCTAATTCACCTCAATGCTACAAACTACCACATCTATAACCCCTAATCACCCCCAATACTAAAAACTACCACATCTATAACCCCTAATTACCCCCAATACTACAAACTACCACATCTATAACCCCTAATTACCCCCAATACTACAAACTACCACATCTATAACCCCTAATTACCCCCAATACTACAAAATACCACATCTATAACCCCTAATTACCCTCAATACTACAAACTACCACATCTATAACCCCTAATTACCCCCAATACTACAAACTACCACATCTATAACCCCTAATTACCCTCAATACTACAAACTACCACATCTATAACCCCTAATTACCCTCAATACTACAAACTACCACATCTATAACCCCTAATTACCCCCAATACTACAAACTACCACATCTATAACCCCTAATTACCCCCAATACTACAAACTACCACATCTATAACCCCTAATTACCCTCAATACTACAAACTACCACATCTATAACCCCTAATTACCCCCAATACTACACACTACCACATCTATAACCCCTAATTACCCTCAATACTACAAACTACCACATCTATAACCCCTAATTACCCTCAATACTACAAACTACCACATCTATAACCCCTAATTACCCTCAATACTACAAACTACCACATCTATAACCCCTAATTACCCTCAATACTACAAACTACCACATCTATAACCCCTAATTACCCCCAATACTACAAACTACCACATCTATAACCCCTAATTACCCCCAATACTACACACTACCACATCTATAACCCCTAATTACCCTCAATACTACAAACTACCACATCTATAACCCCTAATTCACTTCAATACTACAAACTACCACATCTATAACCCCTAATTACCCTCAATACTACAAACTACCACATCTATAACCCCTAATTACCCTCAATACTACAAACTACCACATCTATAACCCCTAATTACCCTCAATACTACAAACTACCACATCTATAACCCCTAATTACCCCCAATACTACAAACTACCACATCTATAACCCCTAATTACCCTCAATACTACAAACTACCACATCTATAACCCCTAATTCACTTCAATACTACAAACTACCACATCTATAACCCCTAATTACCCCCAATACTACAAACTACCACATCTATAACCCCTAATTACCCCCAATACTACAAACTACCACATCTATAACCCCTAATTACCCTCAATACTACAAACTACCACATCTATAACCCCTAATTACCCTCAATACTACAAACTACCACATCTATAACCCCTAATTACCCTCAATACTACAAACTACCACATCTATAACCCCTAATTACCCTCAATACTACAAACTACCACATCTATAACCCCTAATTACCCTCAATACTACAAACTACCACATCTATAACCCCTAATTACCCCCAATACTACAAACTACCACATCTATAACCCCTAATTACCCCCAATACTACAAACTACCACATCTATAACCCCTAATTACCCTCAATACTACAAACTACCACATCTATAACCCCTAATTACCCTCAATACCACGAACTACCACATCTATAACCCCTAATTACCCCCAATACTACAAACTACCACATCTATAACCCCTAATTACCCTCAATACTACAAACTACCACATCTATAACCCCTAATTACCCTCAATACTACAAACTACCACATCTATAACCCCTAATTACCCCCAATACTACAAACTACCACATCTATAACCCCTAATTACCCTCAATACTACAAACTACCACATCTATAACCCCTAATTACCCCCAATACTACAAACTACCACATCTATAACCCCTAATTACCCCCAATACTACAAACTACCACATCTATAACCCCTAATTACCCCCAATACTACAAACTACCACATCTATAACCCCTAATTACCCTCAATACTACAAACTACCACATCTATAACCCCTAATTCACTTCAATACTACAAACTACCACATCTATAACCCCTAATTACCCTCAATACTACAAACTACCACATCTATAACCCCTAATTACCCTCAATACTACAAACTACCACATCTATGACCCCTAATTACCCTCAATACTACAAACTACCACATCTATAACCCCTAATTACCCCCAATACTACAAACTACCACATCTATAACCCCTAATTACCCTCAATACTACAAACTACCACATCTATAACCCCTAATTACCCTCAATACTACAAACTACCACATCTATAACCCCTAATTACCCTCAATACTACAAATTACCACATCTATAACCCCTAATTACCCTCAATACTACAAACTACCACATCTTTAACCCCTAATTATCCTCAATACTACAAACTACCACATCTATAACCCCTAATTACCCCCAATACTACAAACTACCACATCTATAACCCCTAATTACCCTCAATACTACAAACTACCACATCTATAACCCCTAATTACCCTCAATACTACAAACTACCACATCTATAACCCCTAATTACCCTCAATACTACAAACTACCACATCTATAACCCCTAATTACCCTCAATACTACAAACTACCACATCTATAACCCCTAATTACCCCCAATACTACAAACTACCACATCTATAACCCCTAATTACGACCAATACTACAAACTACCACATCTATAACCCCTAATTACCCTCAATACTACAAACTACCACATCTATAACCCCTAATTACCCTCAATACTACGAACTACCACATCTATAACCCCTAATTACCCCCAATACTTCAAACTACCACATCTATAACCCCTAATTACCCTCAATACTACAAACTACCACATCTATAACCCCTAATTACCCTCAATACTACAAACTACCACATCTATAACCCCTAATTACCCCCAATACTACAAACTACCACATCTATAACCCCTAATTACCCTCAATACTACAAACTACCACATCTATAACCCCTAATTACCCTCAATACTACAAACTACCACATCTATAACCCCAATTACCCCCAATACTACAAACGACCACATCTATAACCCCTAATTACCTTCAATACTACAAACTACCACATCTATAACCCCTAATTACCCCCAATACTACAAACTACCACATCTATAACCCCTAATTACCCCCAATACTACAAACTACCACATCTATAACCCCTAATTACCCCCAATACTACAAACTACCACATCTATAACCCCTAATTACCCTCAATACTACAAACTACCACATCTATAACCCCTAATTCACTTCAATACTACAAACTACCACATCTATAACCCCTAATTACCCTCAATACTACAAACTACCACATCAATAACCCCTAATTACCCTCAATACTACAAACTACCACATCTATAACCCCTAATTACCCTCAATACTACAAACTACCACATCTATAACCCCTAATTACCCCCAATACTACAAACTACCACATCTATAACCCCTAATTACCCTCAATACTACAAACTACCACATCTATAACCCCTAATTACCCTCAATACTACAAACTACCACATCTATAACCCCTAATTTCCCTCAATACTACAAACTACCACATCTATAACCCCTAATTACCCTCAATACTACAAACTACCACATCTATAACCCCTAATTACCCTCAATACTACAAACTACCACATCTATAACCCCTAATTACCCCCAATACTACAAACTACCACATCTATAACCCCTAATTACCCTCAATACTACAAACTACCACATCTATAACCCCTAATTACCCTCAATACTACAAACTACCACATCTATAACCCCTAATTACCCTCAATACTACAAACTACCACATCTATAACCCCTAATTACCCTCAATACTACAAACTACCACATCTATAACCCCTAATTACCCCCAATACTACAAACTACCACATCTATAACCCCTAATTACCCCCAATACGACAAACTACCACATCTATAACCCCTATTTACCCCCAATACTACAAACTACCACATCTATAACCCCTAATTACCCTCAATACTACAAACTACCACATCTATAACCCCTAATTACCCCCAATACTACACACTACCACATCTATAACCCCTAATTACCCTCAATACTACAAACTACCACATCTATAACCCCTAATTACCCTCAATACTACAAACTACCACATCTATAACCCCTAATTACCCTCAATACTACAAACTACCACATCTATAACCCCTAATTACCCTCAATACTACAAACTACCACATCTATAACCCCTAATTACCCCCAATACTACAAACTACCACATCTATAACCCCTAATTCACCTCAATAATACAAACTACCACATCTATAACCCCTAATTCACTTCAATACTACAAACTACCACATCTATAACCCCTAATTACCCTCAATACTACAAACTACCACATCTATAACCCCTAATTACCCTCAATACTACAAACTACCACATCTATAAACCCTAATTACCCCCAATACTACAAACTACCACATCTATAACCCCTAATTACCCTCAATACGACAAACTACCACATCTATAACCCCTATTTACCCCCAATACTACAAACTACCACATCTATAACCCCTAATTACCCTCAATACTACAAACTACCACATCTATAACCCCTAATTACCCCCAATACTACACACTACCACATCTATAACCCCTAATTACCCTCAATACTACAAACTACCACATCTATAACCCCTAATTACCCTCAATACTACAAACTACCACATCTATAACCCCTAATTACCCTCAATACTACAAACTACCACATCTATAACCCCTAATTACCCTCAATACTACAAACTACCACATCTATAACCCCTAATTACCCCCAATACTACAAACTACCACATCTATAACCCCTAATTCACCTCAATAATACAAACTACCACATCTATAACCCCTAATTCACTTCAATACTACAAACTACCACATCTATAACCCCTAATTACCCTCAATACTACAAACTACCACATCTATAACCCCTAATTACCCTCAATACTACAAACTACCACATCTATAAACCCTAATTACCCCCAATACTACAAACTACCACATCTATAACCCCTAATTACCCTCAATACTACAAACTACCACATCTATAACCCCTAATTACCCTCAATACTACAAACTACCACATCTATAACCCCTAATTACCCCCAATACTACAAACTACCACATCTATAACCCCTAATTACCCCCAATACTACAAACTACCACATCTATAACCCCTAATTGCCCCCAATACTACAAACTACCACATCTATAACCCCTAATTACCCCCAATACTACAAACTACCACACCTATAACCCCTAATTCACCTCAATAATACAAACTACCACATCTATAACCCCTAATTCACTTCAATACTACAAACTACCACATCTATAACCCCTATTTACCCTCAATACTACAAACTACCACATCTATAACCCCTAATTACCCTCAATACTACAAACTACCACATCTATAACCCCTAATTACCCTCAATACTACAAACTATCACATCTATAACCCCTAATTACCCCCAATACTACAAACTACCACATCTATAACCCCTAATTACCCCCAATACTACAAACTACCACATCTATAACCCCTAATTACCCTCAATACTACAAACTACCACATCTATAACCCCTAATTACCCTCAATACTACAAACTACCACATCTATAACCCCTAATTACCCTCAATACTACAAACTACCACATCTATAACCCCTAATTACCCTCAATACTACAAACTACCACATCTATAACCCCTAATTACCCCCAATACTACAAACTACCACATCTATAACCCCTAATTACCCCCAATACTACAAACTACCACATCTATAACCCCTAATTACCCTCAATACTACAAACTACCACATCTATAACCCCTAATTACCCCCAATACTACAAACTACCACATCTATAACCCCTAATTACCCTCAATACTACAAATTACCACATCTATAACCCCTAATTACCCTCAATACTACAAACTACCACATCTATAACCCCTAATTACCCTCAATACTACAAACTACCACATCTATAACCCCTAATTACCCTCAATACTACAAACTACCACATCTATAACCCCTAATTACCCCCAATTCTACAAACTACCACATCTATAACCCCTAATTACCCTCAATACTACAAACTACCACATCTATAACCCCTAATTACCCTCAATACTACAAACTACCACATCTATAACCCCTAATTACCCTCAATACTACAAACTACCACATCTATAACCCCTAATTACCCCCAATACTACAAGCTACCACATCTATAACCCCTAATTACCCTCAATACTACAAACTACCACATCTATAACCCCTAATTACCCTCAATACTACAAACTACCACATCTATAACCCCTAATTACCCCCAATACTACAAACTACCACATCTATAACCCCTAATTACCCCCAATACTACAAACTACCACATCTATAACCCCTAATTACCCTCAATACTACGAACTACCACATCTATAACCCCTAATTACCCCCAATACTACGATCTGATTCCCAGTACAGTGAATACATTCATGTTGAGTATGCGTATGTGCTTCTTGTGGGAATTGAAACCACATCTTACTCAACTGAGCTACACAGGGTTCTTCATGCTAGAACACAATGATGTATGCAATTCATGTATAGTCTGTGTGTCTCTTCACTACATCATAATGTATAGTCTGTGTGTCTCTTCACTACATCATAATGTATAGTCTGAGTGGCCCGTCACTACATCATAATGTATAGTCTGTGTGTCTCTTCACTACATCATAATGTATAGTCTGTGTGTCTCTTCACTACATCATAATGTATAGTCTGTGTGTCCCGTCACTACATCATAATGTATAGTCTGTGTGTCCCTTCACTACATCATAATGTATAGTCTGTGTGTGTCTTCACTACATTATAATGTATAGTCTGTGTGCCCCGTCACTACATAATAATGTATAGTCTGTGTGCCCCGTCACTACATCATAATGTATAGTCTGTGTGCCCCGTCACTACATCATAATGTATAGTCTGTGTGCCCCGTCACTACATCATAATGTATAGTCTGTGTGCCCCGTCACTACATCATAATGTATAGTCTGTGTGTCTCTTCACTACACCATAATGTATAGTCTGTGTGTCTCTTCACTACATCATAATGTATAGTCTGTGTGCCCCTTCACTACATCATAATGTATAGTCTGTGTGTCCCGTCACTACATCATAATGTATAGTCTGTGTGTCTCTTCACTACACCATAATGTATAGTCTGTGTGTCCCGTCACTACATCATAATGTATAGTCTGTGTGTCCCGTCACTACATCATAATGTATAGTCTGTGTGTCCCGTCACTACATCATAATGTATAGTCTGTGTGTCCCGTCACTACATCATAATGTATAGTCTGTGTGTCCCGTCACTACATCATAATGTATAGTCTGTGTGTCTCTTCACTACATCATAATGTATAGTCTGTGTGTCTCTTCACTACATCATAATGTATAGTCTGTGTGTCCCGTCACTACATCATAATGTATAGTCTGTGTGTCTCTTCACTACATCATAATGTACAGTCTGTGTGTCCCTTCACTACATCATAATGTATAGTCTGTGTGTCTCTTCACTACATCATAATGTATAGTCTGTGTCCCGTCACTACATCATAATGTATAGTCTGTGTGCCCCTTCACTACATCATAATGTATAGTCTGTGTGTCCCGTCACTACATCATAATGTATAGTCTGTGTGTCTCTTCACTACATCATAATGTATAGTCTGTGTGCCCCGTCACTACATCATAATGTATAGTCTGTGTGTCCCGTCACTACATCATAATGTATAGTCTGTGTGTCTCTTCACTACATCATAATGTATAGTCTGTGTGTCCCGTCACTACATCATAATGTATAGTCTGTGTCCCGTCACTACATCATAATGTATAGTCTGTGTGTCTCTTCACTACATCATAATGTATAGTCTGTGTGTCCCGTCACTACATAATAATGTATAGTCTGTGTTTCCCGTCACTACATCATAATGTATAGTCTGTGTGCCCCGTCACTACATCATAATGTATAGTCTGTGTGTCCCGTCACTACATCATAATGTATAGTCTGTGTGTCTCTTCACTACATCATAATGTATAGTCTGTGTGTCTCTTCACTACATCATAATGTATAGTCTGTGTCCCGTCACTACATCATAATGTATAGTCTGTGTGCCCCTTCACTACATCATAATGTATACTCTGTGTGTCCCGTCACTACATCATAATGTATAGTCTGTGTGTCTCTTCACTACACCATAATGTATAGTCTGTGTGTCCCGTCACAACATCATAATGTATAGTCTGTGTGTCCCGTCACTACATCATAATGTATAGTCTGTGTGTCCCGTCACTACATCATAATGTATAGTCTGTGTGTCCCGTCACTACATCATAATGTATAGTCTGTGTCCCCCTTCACTACATCATAATGTATAGTCGGTGTGTCTCTTCACTACATCATAATGTATAGTCTGTGTGTCTCTTCACTACATCATAATGTATAGTCTGTGTGTCCCGTCACTACATCATAATGTATAGTCTGTGTGTCTCTTCACTACATCATAATGTACAGTCTGTGTGTCCCTTCACTACATCATAATGTATAGTCTGTGTGTCTCTTCACTACATCATAATGTATAGTCTGTGTCCCGTCACTACATCATAATGTATAGTCTGTGTGCCCCTTCACTACATCATAATGTATAGTCTGTGTGTCTCTTCTCTACATCATAATGTATAGTCTGTGTCCCGTCACTACATCATAATGTATAGTCTGTGTGCCCCTTCACTACATCATAATGTATAGTCTGTGTGTCTCTTCACTACATCATAATGTATAGTCTGTGTGCCCCGTCACTACATCATAATGTATAGTCTGTGTGTCCCGTCACTACATCATAATGTATAGTCTGTGTGTCTCTTCACTACATCATAATGTATAGTCTGTGTGTCCCGTCACTACATCATAATGTATAGTCTGTGTCCCGTCACTACATCATAATGTATAGTCTGTGTGCCCCTTCACTACATCATAATGTATACTCTGTGTGTCCCGTCACTACATCATAATGTATAGTCTGTGTGTCTCTTCACTACATCATAATGTATAGTCTGTGTGTCTCGTCACTACATAATAATGTATAGTCTGTGTGTCCCGTCACTACATCATAATGTATAGTCTGTGTGCCCCGTCACTACATCATAATGTATAGTCTGTGTGTCCCGTCACTACATCATAATGTATAGTCTGTGTGTCTCTTCACTACATCATAATGTATAGTCTGTGTGTCTCTTCACTACATCATAATGTATAGTCTGTGTCCCGTCACTACATCATAATGTATAGTCTGTGTGTCTCTTCACTACATCATAATGTATAGTCTGTGTGTCTCTTCACTACATCATAATGTATAGTCTGTGTGCCCCGTCACTACATCATAATGTATAGTCTGTGTGTCCCGTCACTACATCATAATGTATAGTCTGTGTGTCTCTTCACTACATCATAATGTATAGTCTGTGTGTCCCGTCACTACATCATAATGTATAGTCTGTGTGTCTCTTCACTACATCATAATGTATAGTATGTGTGTCCCGTCACTACATCATAATGTATAGTCTGTGTGTCCCGTCACTACATCATAATGTATAGTCTGTGTGTCTCTTCACTACATCATAATGTATAGTCTGTGTGTCCCGTCACTACATCATAATGTATAGTCTGTGTGTCCCGTCACTACATCATAATGTATAGTCTGTGTGTCTCTTCACTACATCATAATGTATAGTCTGTGTGCCTCTTCACTACATCATAATGTATAGTCTGTGTGTCTCTTCACTACATCATAATGTATAGTCTGTGTGCCTCGTCACTACATCATAATGTATAGTCTGTGTGTCTCTTCACTACATCATAATGTATAGTCTGTGTGTCTCTTCACTACACCATAATGTATAGTCTGTGTGTCCCGTCACTACATCATAATGTATAGTCTGTGTGTCTCTTCACTACATCATAATGTATAGTCTGTGTGCCTCATCACTACATCATAATGTATAGTCTGTGTGCCTCATCACTACATAATAATGAACCATAATGGTGACACAACACATACAGTACAGTGACTGCACACATTTTTAGTGTGTGTGTGATCCCAGCTGGACATCGGCATAATAATGATTCATAATAATGAACCACAATGAATCAACATTTTGAATCTTTATAATGAACCATCACATCCACATGATACAGGCATCACAGCCACATGATACAGGCATCACATCACATCCACATGATCCAGGCATCACATAACATGATACAGGCATCACATCAACATGATACAGGCATCACATCACAAGATACAGGCATCACATCCACATGATACCGGCATCACATCACATCCACATGATACAGGCATCACATCAACATGATACAGGCATCACATCCACATGTTACAGGCATCACATCCACATGATACAGGCATCAAATCACAAGATACAGGCATCACATCACATGATACAAGCATCACATCACATGATACAGGCCTCACATCACATCCACATGTTACAGGCATCACATCACATCCACATGATACAGGCATCACATCCACATTATACAGGCATCACATCCACATGATACAGGCATCACATCACATCCACATGATACAGGCATCCCATCACATCCACATGATACAGGGATCACATCCACATGTTACAGGCATCACATCCACATGATACCGGCATCACATCCACATGATACCGGCATCACATCCACATGTTACAGGCATCACATCTACATAGTACATGCATCACATCCACATGTTACAGGCATCACATCACATCCCCATGATACCGGTCACATCACATCCAAATGATACAGGCATCACATCCACATGATACAGGCATCACATCCACATGTTACAGGCATCAAATCCACATGATACAGGCATCACATCCAAATGATACAGGCATCACATCCCAATGATAGAGGCATCACATCACATCCACATGATACAGGCATCCCATCACATCCACATGATACAGGGATCACATCCACATGTTACAGGCATCACATCCACATGATACAGGCATCACATCCACATGATACAGGCACCACATCCACATGATACCGGCATCACATCCACATGTTACAGGCATCACATCTACATAGTACAGGCATCACATCCACATGTTACAGGCATCACATCATATCCACATGATACCGGCATCACATCATATCCAAATGATACAGGCATCACATCCACATGATACAGGCATCAAAACCACATGTTACAGGCATCAAATCCACATGATACAGGCATCGCATCACATCCACATGATACAGGCATCACATCCACATGTTAGAGGATTCACATTCACATGATACAGGCATCACATCCAAATGTTACAGGCATCACAACCACATGTTACAGGCATCACATCCACATGATACAGGCATCACATCCACATGATACAGGCATCACATCACATCCACATGATACAGGCATCACATCCACATGATACACGCATTACATCACATCCACATGTTACATGCATCACATCACATGATACAGGATTTGCATCACATCCACATGATACAGGCATCACATTCACATGATACAGGCATCGCATCACATCCACATGATACCGACATCACATCCACATGATACAGGCATCACATCACATCCACATGATTACAGCATCACATCCACATGACACCAGCATCACATCCACATGATACAGGCATCACATCACATCCACATGATACCGGCATCACATCACATGATACCAGCATCACATCCACATGATACCAGCATCACATCCACATCTTACAGGCATCACATCACATCCACATGATACCGGCATCACATCCACATGATACAGGCATCACATCACATCCACATGTTACGGGCATCACGTCACATCCACATGATACAGGCATCACATCCACATGATACAGGCATCACATCACATCCACATGATACAGGCATCACATCCACATGATACAGGCATCACATCACATCCACATGATATAGGCATCACATCCACATGATACAGGCATCATATCACATGATACAGACATCACATCCACGTGATGCAGTTATCACATCCACATGTTACAGGCATCACATCAACATCTTACAGGCATCACATCCACATGATATCGACATCACATCCACATGATACAGGCATCACATCACATCCACATGTTACATGCATCACATCACGTGATACAGGCATCGCATCACATCCACATGATACCGACATCACATCCACATGATACAGGCATCATATCCACATGATACAGGCATCGCATCACATCCACATGATACCGGCATTACATCCACATGATACAGGCATCACATCCACATGATACAGGCATCACATCCACATGATACCGGCATCACATCCACATGTTACAGGCATCACAACCACATGTTACAGGCATCACATCACATCCAAATGATACAGGCATCACATCACATCCACATGACACAGACATCACATCCACATGATACAGGCATCACATCACATCCACATGATATCGGTATCACATCCACATGATACAGGCATCACATCCACATGATACAGGCATCACATCCACATGATACCGGCATCACATCCACATGTTACAGGCATCACAACCACATGTTACAGGCATCACATCACATCCACATGATACAGGCATCACATCACATCCACATGATACAGGCATCACATCCACATGATACAGGCATCACATCACATCCACATGTTACATGCATCACATCACATGATACAGGCATCGCATCACATACACATGATACAGGCATCACATCCACATGATACAGGCATCACATCACATCCAAATGATACAGGCATCACATCACATCCACATGACACAGACATCACATCCACATGATACAGGCATCACATCACATCCACATGATACCGGTATCACATCCACATGATACAAGCATCACATCCACATGATACAGGCATCACATCCACATGATACCGACATCACATCCACATGATACAGGCATCACATCACATCCATATGATACAGGCATCACATCACATCCACATGATACCGACATCACATCCACATGATACAGGCATCATATCCACATGATACCGGCATCACATCACATCCACATGATACAGGCATCACATCAACATGTTCCAGGCATTCTCACGCCAGGAATAGCGATGTGCTCTGTGGGTTGCAAAGGTTTTCTAACTACCTTAGTATTATCTTCAGACAGTTAAACTAATATGAGATGATACTAACTCATGATAACACAGTCCATAGTGGATACCCATGGTGTGGAAATGGTCAGTAAAGCTTAACACAGCATGATTCATAATGTTCAGTGGCTTAAATACCTCTGGGCCTCAGTTGAAAACTAGATTTATAACGGAGTTGGCTTGAATGCGTGTCACGACTTCCGCCGAGGTCGGTCCCCTCTCCTTGTTCGGGCGTCGTTCGGCGGTCGACGTCACCGGTTCTTCTAGCCATCGCCGATCCACCTTTCATTTTCCATTTGTTTTGTCTTGTTTTCCCGCACACCTGGCTTGCGTTCCCTCATTGCTCGTCTGTTTCCCCCCATGTCTGTATGTGGAATTGTCACGTGTAAATGTATGTGTACTCCAGGCTGGTTTGCGCCAGGTTATTGTTAACCCGTGCGTGTTTAGTTTTCTGAGTGCCGTGTTTTGTTTCGCCTCAATAAAGGGCTCCGTTTGCTACGCAGACTGCTACTGCTCTCCTGCACCTGACTTCCCTGCAGACAGTTACTCACTCCTTTACAATACCTCTGGACCTCAGGAGAAAACTAGATGTATTTATGTTCTCCTGGTACAGTTCGTTCCCCACTGCTATTGAAACGGTTCTAATGCAAAGCTTTTCTGTAGCCGTAGTGATGCTGCTGAATGGTTTATGTACTTGTCCACAGGCAGAGACCGTACAGTAGATAGCTACCTCCTATGAGAGACATGAGGCTACTATTGACTTGTCATGTTGCTCTGTAATAGCACATCTCAAGGCCAAGGTGGCCATCAATTGGGAGTGAAACAAACAGCTACCCCAGACCCCACACCAGCTGCCACGATAACACAATGGGCTTAAGCTGAGCTGAGTTCCAAGTGATTCCCTGTATCCTTTATAGAGCACTGCTCTTGACCAGAGCGTATAGCTAGCTAGTGGTCGTCTAAGCTGAGCTGCGGAGACTAAAGACTGGTCTCGTTCCACTCTTCATTCGTGCACCATGGTTGGAGTGCCAGGTAGCAGCAGTGTTATATTCCCTGTGGTACATAACCCTTCACAGGCTCTCCAGTGAATCCTCTCCTCTCCTCTCCTCTCCTCCTTTCCCCCCGAAACTGACTCGACTACTGGCCCTAACCTCATTCATCCACCAGATCTACCTGTCTGTCTGTTCTGTCTCTACCAGATCTACCTGTCTGTCTGTTCTGTCTCTACCAGATCTTCCTGTCTGTCTGTTCTGTCTCTACCAGATCTACCTGTATGGGTCTCTTGTCTCTCCCCTCCCCTCCCCTCCCCTCTCCTCTCTTGTGACCTGGATTCCTGATGCAATTCACCTTTGACACATCTCCACACCGGATCGACTTTGCTTCCTTTACCCTGTTGTTACTCAATCTCTCTCTCTCTCACGTTGTCCTCTTTCTATCCTCCTCTTCTTCTTGTTCCTGTCTTTTTCCTCCTCCTCCTCTTGTCTCTCTCTGTCTCTGCCGTGTCGGCTATTTTCCCCTCTCTCTCCTTCCTAGTGGGGTGGTGGGGGGGAGAGGGGATGGTGGGGGTCCAGCAGGTCCCTGTCGCAGTGACAGTATGAAGAGCATGATGTCTGGAGGTGGAAGTAGCTCCATGTCTGGGGGAACCAGCATGGTGATGTCGGGGGGAAAGCCCGGGAAGTGGCAGACGGTCCAGAGTCACATGCAGACCGGAGGACTCAGGCCCAAAAGGTGAGTTACAGCACTAACAGACACCAGGGAGATGGTACTGTAGAGATATAATGACTAGACACTAACAGACACCAGGGAGATGGTACTGTAGAGATATAATGACTAGACACTAACAGACACCAAGGAGATGGTACTGTAGAGATATGATGACTAGACACTAACAGACACCAAGGAGATGGTACTGTAGAGATATAATGACTAGACACTAACAGACACCGGGGCGATGGTACTGTAGAGATATAATGACTAGACACTAACAGACACCAGGGAGATGGCACTGTAGAGATATAATGACTAGACACTAACAGACGTGGTTAGATGGTATCTTCTGTAGATGTTATGGGTCAGGAACCAGGTTAGATGGTATCTTCTGTAGATGGTACGGATCAGGAACCAGGTTAGATTGTATCTTCTGTAGATGGTATGGGTCAGGAACCAGGTTAGATGGTATCTTCTGTAGATGGTACGGTTCAGGAACAAGATTAGATGGTATCTTCTGTAGATGGTACGGGTCAGGAACAAGGTTAGATGGTATCTTCTGTAGATGGTACGGGTCAAGAACCAGGTTAGATGGTATCTTCTGTAGATGGTACGGGTCAGGAACAAGGTTAGATGGTATCTTCTGTAGATGGTACGGGTCAGGAACCAGGTTAGATGGTATCTTCTGTAGATGGTACGGATCAGGAACCAGGTCAGATGGCATCTTCTGTAGATGGTACGGTTCAGGAACCAGGTTAGATGGTATCTTCTGTAGATTGTACGGGTCAGGAGCAAGGTCAGATGGTATCTTCTGTAGATGGTACGGGTCAGGAACCAGGTTAGATGGTATCTTCTGTAGATGGTATGGGTCAGGAACCAGGTTAGATGGTATCTTCTGTAGATGGTACGGTTCAGGAACAAGATTAGATGGTATCTTCTGTAGATGGTACGGATCAAGAACCAGGTTAGATGGTATCTTCTGTAGATGGTACGGGTCAGGAACAAGGTTAGATGGTATCTTCTGTAGATGGTACGGGTCAAGAACCAGGTTAGATGGTATCTTCTGTAGATGGTACGGGTCAGGAACAAGGTTAGATGGTATCTTCTGTAGATGGTACGGGTCAGGAACCAGGTCAGATGGCATCTTCTGTAGATGGTACGGTTCAGGAACCAGGTTAGATGGTATCTTCTGTAGATTGTACGGGTCAGGAGCAAGGTCAGATGGTATCTTCTGTAGATGGTACGGGTCAGGAACCAGGTTAGATGGTATCTTCTGTAGATGGTATGGGTCAGGAACCAGGTTAGATGGTATCTTCTGTAGATGGTACGGTTCAGGAACAAGATTAGATGGTATCTTCTGTAGATGGTACGGATCAAGAACCAGGTTAGATGGTATCTTCTGTAGATGGTACGGGTCAGGAACAAGGTTAGATGGTATCTTCTGTAGATGGTACGGGTCAAGAACCAGGTTAGATGGTATCTTCTGTAGATGGTACGGGTCAGGAACAAGGTTAGATGGTATCTTCTGTAGATGGTACGGGTCAGGAACCAGGTTAGATGGTATCTTCTGTAGATGGTACGGATCAGGAACCAGGTCAGATGGTATCTTCTGTAGATGGTACGGGTCAGGAACCAGGTTAGATTGTATCTTCTGTAGATTGTACGGGTCAGGAGCAAGGTCAGATGGTATCTTCTGTAGATGGTACGGGTCAGGAACCAGGTTAGATGGTATCTTCTGTAGATGGTATGGGTCAGGAACCAGGTTAGATGGTATCTTCTGTAGATGGTACGGGTCAGGAACCAGGTTAGATGGTATCTACCGTAGATGGTACGGCTCAGGAACAAGGTTGGATCATTTATACTGTTGATGGTACGGGTCACAAGGTTACTAGCGTTTCTCTCATCTCGAGTCTCTAGAGTTGGGGGAACGGTGAGAGTATCAATCTAGCTTATGTCACAAAGTGCTGTACAGAAACCCAGCCTAAAACCCCAAACAGCAAGCAATGCAGGTGTAGAGGCACGGAGGCTAGGAAAAACTCCCTAGAAAGGCCAGAACCTAGGAAGAAACCTAGAGGGGAACCAGGCTCTGAGGGGTGGCCAGTCCTCTTCTGGCTGTACCGGGTAGAGAGAGACCAGGCTCTGAGGGGTGGCCAGTCCTCTTCTGGCTGTACCGGGTAGAGAGGAACCAGGCTCTGAGTTGGTGGCCAGTCCTCTTCTGGCTGTACCGGGTGGAGAGGAACCAGGCTCTGAGGGGTGGCCAGTCCTCTACTGGCTGTGTCGGAGAGAGTACATGGCCATTAAGGCCAGATTGTTCTTCAAGATGTTCATAGATGACCAGCAGGGTCATTCAGAGGTCGAGACAGCAGGTGCGCTAGAGAGAGAGAGTCGAAAACAGCAGGTCCGGGTCAAGGTCGCACGTCCGGTGGACAGGAAACTGTAGCAGCAGCACAACCAGGTGGACCGGGGACAGCCAGGAGTCATCAGGACAGGTAGTCCTAAGGCATTTTCCTAGGGCTCAGGTACTCCTTGAGTGGAGGGAGAGAGAGAATTAGAGGGAGCATACTTAAATTCACACAAGACACCAAAAGAGACAGGAGAATTACACCAGATGTACCAGACTGACCCTGGCCCCCCGGCACATAGACTATTGCAGCATACAAACTGGAGGAGGGAGGTAGAGAGTAGGAGGAAGGACGGGCAAAACGAGCAGGTTCATTTAGCTTCTCTTCCCTCTTTCGATTCGCACCTCCCTTCATTCTCACACCTCCTGCCTTGTATGATTTCTCTCTCAGCAACACATTCAGTCCTTCAATACCTCCTCCCCTCTTTCTCTCATCGTTCTCTCTCTGCCCTCTGCCTATGATTGGATTCTATTTCTAGGACGCTTTAAGTGTCTGTCTCTTGTGTCGGTGTCTCTTCAGTCGGTGTCTCTTGTGTATCTTGTGTCGGTGTCTCTTGTGTCGGTGTCTCTTCAGTCGGTGTCTCTTGTGTCTCTTGTGTTGGTGTCTCTTGTGTCGGTGTCTCTTGTGTTGGTGTCTCTTGTGTCGGTGTCTCTTGTGTCAGTGTCTCTTGTGTCTCTTGTGTCTCTTGTGCCAGTGTCTCTTGTGTCAGTATCTCTTGTGTCTCTTGTGTTGGTGTCTCTTGTGTCGGTGTCTCTTGTGTCGGTGTCTCTTGTGTTGGTGTCTCTTGTGTCGATGTCGCTTGTGTTGGTGTCTCTTGTGTCGGTGTCTCTTGTGTCAGTGTCTCTTGTGTCTCTTGTGTCTCTTGTGTCTCTTGTGTCAGTGTCTCTTGTGTCAGTGTCTCTTGTGTCTCTTGTGTCTCTTGTGTCAGTGTCTCTTGTGTCTCTTGTGTCTCTTGTGTCAGTGTCTCTTGTGTCAGTGTCTCTTGTGTCTCTTTTGTCTCTTGTGTCTCTTGTGTCTCGGTGTCTCTTGTGTTGGTGTCTCTTGTGTCGGTGTCTCTTGTGTCTCTTGTGTCTCTTGTGTCTGTTGTGTCAGTGTCTCTTGTGTCGGTGTCTCTTGTGTCTCTTATGTCAGTCTCTCTTGTGTCGGTGTCTCTTGTGTCGGTGTCTCTTGTGTTGGTGTCTTTTGTGTCGATGTCGCTTGTGTTGGTGTCTCTTGTGTCGGTGTCTCTTGTGTCAGTGTCTCTTGTGTCTCTTGTGTCTCTTGTGTCTCTTGTGTCGGTGTCTCTTGTGTCAGTGTCTCCTGTGTCAGTGTCTCTTGTGTCAGTGTCTCTTGTGTCTCTTGTGTCTCTTGTGTCAGTGTCTCTTGTGTCTCTTGTGTCTCTTGTGTCAGTGTCTCTTGTGTCAGTGTCTCTTGTGTCTCTTTTGTCTCTTGTGTCTCTTGTGTCTCGGTGTCTCTTGTGTTGGTGTCTCTTGTGTCGGTGTCTCTTGTGTCTCTTGTGTCTCTTGTGTCTGTTGTGTCAGTGTCTCTTGTGTCGGTGTCTCTTGTGTCTCTTATGTCAGTCTCTCTTGTGTCGGTGTCACTTGTGTTGGTGTCTCTTGTGTTGGTGTCTCTTCAGTCGGTGTATCTTGTGTCGGTGTCTCTTGTGTCTCTTGTGTCGGTGTCTCTTCAGTCGGTGTCTCTTGTGTTGGTGTCTCTTCAGTCGGTGTCTCTTGTGTCTCTTGTGTCAGTCTCTCTTGTGTCGGTGTCTCTTGTGTTGGTGTCTCTTGTGTTGGTGTCTCTTCAGTCGGTGTCTCTTGTGTTGGTGTCTCTTCAGTCGGTGTATCTTGTGTCGGTGTCTCTTGTGTCTCTTGTGTCTGTGTCTCTTCAGTCGGTGTCTCTTGTGTTGGTGTCTCTTCAGTCGGTGTCTCTTGTGTTGGTGTCTCTTGTGTCGGTGTCTCTTCAGTCGGTGTCTCTTGTGTCGGTGTCTCTTGTGTTGGTGTCTCTTCAGTCGGTGTATCTTGTGTCGGTGTCTCTTGTGTCGGTGTCTCTTGTGTTGGTGTCTCTTCAATGGATGTCTCTTGTGTCGGTGTCTCTTGTGTCGGTGTCTCTTGTGTCGGTGTCTCTTGTGTCGGTGTCTCTTCAGTCGGTGTCTCTTGTGTTGGTGTCTCTTGTGTCGTTGTCTCTTGTGTCTCTTGTGTCTCTTGTGTCAGTGTCTCTTGTGTCTCTTGTGTCTCTTGTGTCAGTGTCTCTTGTGTCAGTGTCGCTTGTGTCTCTTTTGTCTCTTGTGTCTCTTGTGTCTCGGTGTCTCTTGTGTTGGTGTCTCTTGTGTCGGTGTCTCTTGTGTCTCTTGTGTCTCTTGTGTCTGTTGTGTCAGTGTCTCTTGTGTCGGTGTCTCTTGTGTCTCTTGTGTCAGTCTCTCTTGTGTCGGTGTCACTTGTGTTGGTGTCTCTTGTGTTGGTGTCTCTTCAGTCGGTGTCTCTTGTGTTGGTGTCTCTTCAGTCGGTGTATCTTGTGTCGGTGTCTCTTGTGTCTCTTGTGTCGGTGTCTCTTCAGTCGGTGTCTCTTGTGTTGGTGTCTCTTCAGTCGGTGTCTCTTGTGTTGGTGTCTCTTGTGTCGGTTTCTCTTCAGTCGGTGTCTCTTGTGTCGGTGTCTCTTGTGTTGGTGTCTCTTCAGTCGGTGTATCTTGTGTCGGTGTCTCTTGTGTCGGTGTCTCTTGTGTTGGTGTCTCTTCAATGGATGTCTCTTGTGTCGGTGTCTCTTGTGTTTGTGTCTCTTGTGTCGGTGTCTCTTGTGTCGGTGTCTCTTGTGTGGGTGTCTCTTCAGTCGGTGTCTCTTGTGTTGGTGTCTCTTGTGTCGTTGTCTCTTGTGTCGGTGTCTCTTCAGTCGGTGTCTCTTGTGTCGGTGTCTCTTGTGTTTCTTCAGTCGGTGTCTCTTGTGTTTTGTCTCTTCAGTCGGTGTCTCTTCAGTCGGTGTCTCTTGTGTTGGTGTCTCTTCAGTCTGTGTCTCTTGTGTCGGTGTCTCTTGTGTCGGTGTCTCTTGTGTTGGTGTCTCTTCAGTCAGTGTCTCTTCAGTCGGTGTCTCTTGTGTCGGTGTCTCTTGTGTCTCTTGTGTTGGTGTCCCTTCAGTCGATGTCTCTTCAGTCGGTGTCTCTTGTGTCGGTGTCTCTTGTGTCTCTTGTGTTGGTGTCCCTTCAGTCGGTGTCTCTTGTGTCGGTGTCTCTTGTGTCGGTGTCTCTTGTGTCGGTGTCTCTTGTGTCTCTTCAGTCGGTGTCTCTTGTGTCGGTGTCTCTTCAGTCGGTGTCTCTTCAGTCGGTGTCTCTTGTGTCTCTTCAGTCGGTGTCTCTTGTGTCGGTGTCTCTTGCGTCGGTGTCTCTTGTGTTGGTGTGTCTTCAGTCTGTGTCTCTTCAGTCGGAGTCTCTTGTGTCGGTGTCTCTTGTGTCGGTGTCTCTTCAGTCGGTGTCTCTTGTGTCGGTGTCTCTTGTGTCGGTGTCTCTTGTGTCGGTGTCTCTTCAGTCGGTGTCTCTTCAGTCGGTGTCTCTTGTGTTGGTGTCTCTTCAGTCTGTGTCTCTTGTGTCGGTGTCTCTTGTGTCGGTGTCTCTTGTGTTGGTGTCTCTTCAGTCAGTGTCTCTTCAGTCGGTGTCTCTTGTGTCGTTGTCTCTTGTGTCTCTTGTGTTGGTGTCCCTTCAGTCGGTGTCTCTTCAGTCGGTGTCTCTTGTGTCGGTGTCTCTTGTGTCTCTTGTGTTGGTGTCCCTTCAGTCGGTGTCTCTTGTGTCGGTGTCTCTTGTGTCGGTGTCTCTTGTGTCGGTGTCTCTTGTGTCTCTTCAGTCGGTGTCTCTTGTGTCAGTGTCTCTTCAGTCTGTGTCTCTTCAGTCGGTGTCTCTTGTGTCTCTTCAGTCGGTGTCTCTTGTGTCGGTGTCTCTTGCGTCGGTGTCTCTTGTGTTTGTGTCTCTTCAGTCTGTGTCTCTTCAGTCGGAGTCTCTTGTGTCGGTGTCTCTTGTGTCGGTGTCTCTTGTGTCGGTGTCTCTTGTGTCGGTGTCTCTTGTGTTGGTGTCCGTTAAGTCGGTGTCTCCTATTTTCTCTCTGTCTTTCTTCCTCCTCCCTTCCTACCTCACTTTCTCTGTATTTTCTATATCCCATCTTTCTGTCTTTATATAAAGAATCCATCTTCCTCAAAGTAGCCTCTTCAATTACATTATTTAACCCACCCTTTTCACCTTTTCTTACCCTTAGGTTCAACACCAAGCGGTTTAAAGGATCAGTCATAGGAAATGACTAAAGTAAATGTGACAGTCACCCTGTAAAATACTACTTGAGTAAAAGTCTAAAACTATTTGGTTTGAAATATATTTAATTAAGTATCAAAAGTAAACGTAATTGCTAAAATATACTTAAGTATTAAAAGTAAAAGTATAAATAATTTCAAATTTTCCAATTTATGCAAAACAGACGACTCCATTTTCTTGTGTTTTTGTTTATGCATAGCCAGGGACACTCCAACACTCAGATATAATTTACAAACGAAGCATTTGTGTTTAATGAGTCCTCCAGATCAGAGACAGGAGGGATGACCCGGGACGTTCTCTGTTTAGTGAGTCTTCCAGATCAGAGGCAGTAGGGATGATCAGGGATGTTCTCTGTTTAGTGAGTCTGACAGATCAGAGACAGTGGGGATGACCAGGGATGTTCTCTATTTAGTGAGTCCTCCAGATCAGAGACAGTGGGATGACCAGGGATGTTCTCTGTTTAGTGAGTCCTCCAGATCAGAGGCAGTAGATGACCAGGGATGTTCTCTGTTTAGTGAGTCATCCAGATCAGAGGCAGTAGATGACCAGGGATGTTCTCTGTTTAGTGAGTCCTCCAGATCAGAGGCAGTAGGGATGACCAGGGATGTTCTCTGATTAGTGAGTCCTCCAGATCAGAGGCAGTAGAGATGACCAGGGATGTCCTCTGTTTAGTGAATCCTCCAGATCAGAGACAGTGGGATGACCAGGGATGTTCTCTGTTTAGTGAGTCCTCCAGATCAGAGGCAGTAGGGATGACCAGGGATGTTCTCTGTTTAGTGAGTCCTCCAGATCAGAGGCAGTAGGGATGACCAGGGATGTTCTCTGTTTAGTGAGTCTGACAGATCAGAGGCAGTAGGGATGACCAGGGATGTGCTCTGTTTAGTGAGTCCTCCAGATCAGAGGCAGTAGGGATGACCAGGGATGTTCTCTGTTTAGTGAGTCCTCCAGATCAGAGGCAGTAGGGATGACCAGGGATGTTCCGTTGATAAGTTTGTGAATTGGACCACTTTCCTGTCCTGCTGGCCATTCAAAATGTAACAAGTACTTTTGGATGTCAGGGAAAATATATGGAATAAAAAGTAAATTATATTCTTTAGGAATGTAGTGTAAAAGTAAAAGTTGTAAATAGATAAGTAAAAGTTGTATATAGATAATAAAGTAAAATATAAATAGTAAATTATAGTAAATTACATAGTATAATAGTAAATTACAGATAACCCCAAGAAACTACTTAAGTACTACTTTAACGTATTTGTACTTAAGTACTTTGCACCCCTGGTATAAAGTAATATATAGTGCACAGTAATGTGAATAGCACAATGTTGACCCAGTTCAGATAGCCTGGATTACACCAGGACTCTGTCAGGGAAGGGAGAGGGAAGATATATTTAGAGAGCTGGGAAATGATTTAAAGGGGCATTTAGTGAAACTTAGCTAGAAAAATACAACCAAAAATCTCCTAGTAATATGCTGTAATATGCTGTTTACTAAATGACTAGATAATGTAATAATAATAATTAATAATAAACTAGATAATGACCTAACTGTAACTTTGATTTATTTTATTTATTTAACCTTGAACCTTTTTGTTTAACTAGTCCGTTAAGAACAAATCCATATTTACAATGACGGCCTACCAAAAGGTCTCCTGCGGAGACGGGGGCCTGGGATTAAAATGAATAAATAAATACTATATAAATATAGGACAAAACACACATCACAACAAGAGAGAACACGACACTACATAAAGAGAGACCTAAGACGACAACACAGCATGGTAGGAACACATGACAACACAACATGGTAGCAACACAACATGGTAGCAGCATGGTAGCAACACAACACGACAACAACATGGTAGCAACACAACATGACAACAACATGGTAGGAACACAACATGGTAGGAACACATGACAACACAGCATGGTAGGAACACATGACAACACAACATGGTAGCAACACAACATGGTAGGAACACATGACAACACAACATGGTAGGAACACAACATGGTAGCAGCATGGTAGCAACACAACACGACAACAACATGGTAGCAACACAACATGACAACAACATGGTAGCAACACAACATGGTAGCAACACAACATGGTAGCAACACAGCATGGTAGGAACACATGACAACACAACATGGTAGGAACACATGACAACACAACATGGTAGGAACACAACATGGTAGCAGCATGGTAGCAACACAACACGACAACAACATGGTAGCAACACAACATGACAACAACATGGTAGCAACACAACATGGTAGCAACACAACATGGTAGCAACACAACATGGTAGCAACACAACATGGTAGGAACACATGACAACACAACATGGTAGGAACACATGACAACACAACATGGTAGGAACACATGACAACACAACATGGTAGGAACACATGACAACACAACATGGTAGGAACACATGACAACACAACATGGTAGGAACACATGACAACACAACATGGTAGCAACACAACATGGTAGGAACACAACATGGTAGGAACACATGACAACACAACATGGTAGGAACACATGACAACACAACATGGTAGGAACACATGACAACACAACATGGTAGCAACACAACATGTTAGGAACACAACATGGTAGGAACACATGACAACACAACATGGTAGGAACACATGACAACACAACATGGTAGGAACACATGACAACACAACATGGTAGCAACACATGACAACACAACATGGTAGGAACACATGACAACACAACATGGTAGGAACACATGACAACACAACATGGTAGGAACACATGACAACACAACATGGTAGGAACACAACATGGTAGGAACACATGACAACACAACATGGTAGGAACACATGACAACACAACATGGTAGGAACACAACATGGTAGGAACACAACATGGTAGGAACACATGACAACACAACATGGTAGCAACACAACATGGTAGGAACACAACATGGTAGGAACACAACATGGTAGGAACACAACATGGTAGGAACACAACATGGTAGGAACACATGACAACACAACATGTTAGCAACACAATATGGTAGGAACACAACATGGTAGCAGCATGGTAGCAACACAACACGACAACAACATGGTAGCAACACAACATGACAACAACATGGTAGCAACACAACATGACAACAACATGGTAGCAACACAACATGACAACAACATGGTAGCAACACAACATGGTAGCAGCGTGGTAGAAACATTATTAGCCACAGACAAGAGCACAAAGGGCAAGAAGGTAGAGGCAACAATACATCACACAAAGCAGCCACAACTGTCAGTAAGAGTGTCCATGATTGAGTCTTTGAATGAAGAAATCAAGATAAAACTGTCCAGTTTTAGTGTTTGTTGCAGTTCGTTCCAGTCGCTAGCTGCCGCGAACTGAAAAGATGAGCGACCCAGGGAGGTGTGTGCTTTGGGGACCTTTAACAGAATGTGACTGGCAGAACGGGTGTTGTATGTGGAGGATGAGGGCTGCAGTAGATATCTCAGATAGGGGGGAGTGAGGCCTAAGAGGGTTTTATAAATAAGCATCAACCAGTGGGTCTTGCGACGGGTATACAGGGGTATACAGAGATGAACAGTTTACAGAGGAGTATAGAGTGCAGTGATGTGTCCTATAAGGAGCATTGGTGGCAAATCTGATGGCTGAATGGTAAAGAACATCTAGCCCCTCCAGAGCACCCTTACCTGCTGATCTATAAATTACGTCTCCGTAATCTAGCATGGGTATGATGGTCACCAGAATCAGGGTTAGTTTGGCAGCTGGGGTGAAAGAGAAGCGATTACGATAGAGGAAACCAAGTCTAGTTTTAACTGTAGCCTGCAGCTTTGATATGTGCTGAGAGAAGGACAGTAGACGGTACGTCTAACCCTAACCCTAACCCTCCCAGGTACTTGTATGAAGTGACTACCTCAAGCTCTCAACCCTCAGAGGTAGTAGTCACACCTGTGGGGAGAGGGGCATTCTTCTTAACCAAACCACATTACCTTTGTTTTGGAGGTGTTCAGAACAAGGTTAAGGGCAGAGAAAGCTTGTTGGACACTAAGAAAGCTTTGTTGTAGAGAATTTAACACAACATCCGGGGAGGGGCCAGCTGAGTATAAGACTGTATCATCTGCATATAAATGGATGAGAGAGCTTCCTGAGCTATGTTGTTGATGTAAATTGAGAAGAGCGTGGGGCCTAGAATTGAGCCTTGCTCCCTTGGTGACAGACAGTGGCTGAGACAGCAGGTTTTCTTACATTATACACTGCACTCTTTGAGAGAGGTAGTTAGCAAACCAGGCCAAAGACCCCTCAGAGACACCAATACTCCTTAGCCGGCCCAGAAGAATGGAATGGTCTACCATATCAAAAGCTTTGGCCAAGTCAATGAAAATAGCAGCACAACATTGCTTAGAATCAAAGGGCAATGGTGACATCATTGAGGACCTTTAAGGTTGCAGTGACACATCCATAACCTGAGTGGAAACCAGATTGCATACCCAAGAGAATACTATAGACATCAAGAAAGACAGTCAATTGATTATTGTGATAAAAGTTGTGATAAACTTTTGATAAACAGAGCAAAATAGAAGAACCATGGCTGCCTTCCAAGCAATGGGAACCTCCCCAGAGAGGAGAGACAGGTTAAAAAGGTCAGAGAGAGACTTGGTGATGATAGGGGCAGCAACCTTAAAGAAGACAGGTTAAAAAGGTCAGAGATAGGCTTGGTGATGATGGGGGCAGCAACCTTAAAGAAGACAGGTAAAAAAGGTCAGAGATAGGCTTGGTGATGATGGGGGCAGCAACCTTAAAGAAGACAGGTTAAAAAGGTCAGAGATAGGCTTGGTGATGATAGGGGCAGCAACCTTAAAGAAGACAGGTTAAAAAGGTCAGAGATAGGCTTGGTGATGATGGGGGCAGCAACCTTAAAGAAGACAGGTTAAAAAGGTCAGAGATAGGCTTGGTGATGATAGGGGCAGCAACCTTAAAGAAGACAGGTTAAAAAGGTCAGAGATAGGCTTGGTGATGATGGGGGCAGCAACCTTAAAGAAGACAGGTTAAAAAGGTCAGAGATAGGCTTGGTGATGATAAGGGCAGCAACCTTAAAGAAGACAGGTTAAAAAGGTCAGAGATAGGCTTGGTGATGATGGGTTCAGCAACCTTAAAGAAGACAGGTTAAAAAGGTCAGAGATAGGCTTGGTGATGATGGGTTCAGCAACCTTAAAGAAGAAAGGGTCTAAACCATCTGACCCAGATGTTTTTTTGGGGTCAAGTTTAAGGAGCTCCTTTAGCACCTCGGACTCAGTTACCGCCTGCAGGGAGAAACTTTGTAGCGGGGCAGGGGGACAAGAGGGAGGAGCATCAGGGATAGTCACATTAGAAGGGGTGGGAGATGAGGAAATGTCAAATAGGAATCCTGACTTAATGAAGTGGTGATTAAAGAGCTCATCCATGTGCTTCTAGTCAGTAACAACCACATCATCAACATTAAGGGACATGTGCAGATGTGAGGAGGAGGGTTTATTCTCCAGGTCTTTAACCGTTTCCCAGAACTTCTTGGGGTTAGACCCACAGAGAGAGAACTGCTCCTTAAAGTAACTAACTTTGGCCTTCCGGATAGCCTGAGTGTACTTATTTCTCATGTGCCTGAACGAGAGCCAGTCAGCCTGAGTATGCGTGTGCTGAGCCTTTCACCAAATGCAATTCTTGAGGTGGAGTAACTCTGCAAGATCACGGTCAAACCAGGGGCTGAAACGTTTTTTTAATTCTCATTTTCTTTATGGGGGCATAGTAATAGATATTGTAGGACATACCTGTAACTTAGCAGTAGAGGATTGTTGTTCTGATAGAGAGGTACTGCCAGGGAAAGACTTTAAGAAAGATTAAAGAGATAGAGAACATTAGTAGGAGGAGTGGAGGAAGAGAAGAGAGGGAGGGAGGGAGGCTGTAGACTTGGTTGGCTGCGAGGAAGTCTCTAGGGGCGGAGCACGTATTTAAACGAGGAAACAGATTTAGACAGAGAAAGGAACAGGAAGAGAGTCTGTAAAAGTTGGGAGCAGAGAGGAGAGAGAGGAGCATGGGTATCTCTCGTCAAACCATAAAGCCTTCGCCTCGAAGAGCCAATAGTCTCAGCCGCGCCGGGACGCCACAAACACCCCGACACACCCGCCTCAACACCGGACAAACGCGCATCACCACGCCCATACGGACCGTTCAGATCCGACCAATGCCGACGCGGACCACGCCCACACTCACACGCAGGCCCCAAACCCACGGCGCCCAGACGTTCGCAGCGCACACACACCTGATGCCGCCACACATCGCGGGGCGCAGGTTTTCACGGGAAGACAGGAGACCGAGTTTGCAGGCTCTCGCCACTGACCATCACACTGGCTGCTCCTTCTACTGCTATCTCTGCTACAGCTGTTACTGCTGCTGCCTCACCCTGCTCTCTTTCTCTCTCCTCCTCCTCCTCTCCCCTCCTCCCCGCACCATCACTCCCACTGCCTCTCACTCCTCCTCCTCCTCCTCCTCCTCCTCTCTACCTGTTTCTCGAACTCCACCTCCCTCCCTCCCTTCCTCCCCATCCTACCCTCCTCCATCACCACCGGTTTCTCCCTTCTGTCCTGTACCTCCTTGTATCTTCCCCGCTCATGATTCCTTCCTCCGCTCTTGCCCACCTCCCTGTCCCCTCAACCTATCATGTCCTCTCTCTCCAAACTCTCCTGTATTCCCCTCCACCTCTTCCCACCGCTCCACCCCCCCCTCCTTTACTGCTACCCCTTCCACTCCTCCTTCTCCTCTCTCCTCCCCTCTCCTCCACCACCCTAACCTCTGCCACCCCCGGCCCTCGTCCTCCCATCGCTCCCTCCCCTCTCTGCTGCTCTGTCCTCCCAGCTTTGGGGATTCAGTAGGGGCTCTGTCCTCTGCTTCCACCCTGGATCCCATCCCCTCTGCTGGGACGCTGGCCCGGCCACGCACCCTGCTACGCCAGCAGAGTCTCCAGCAGCCTCTCATCCACCCACCCGTCCCAAGCCTCCTCACCCACCTCCCACCCACCTCCTCCCAGAGCCTGGGTCAGATACACCAGGTTCCCCCACTGGGGCCCAGCCAGCCAGGGGGAGGCGTGGGCAGTGGGGGAGGATGTGGAGGAACGCAACGAGGTCCCAGGGGGGTGCGAGGGAGCCCGGCGGGGGCAGGCGCCTCACGGTACAGAGGAGGAGGAGGAAGAGGTAACCCTGGGTCCTGGGATCACATGATGGGCCAGTTGAAAAACAGAGGCCTGGATGCCAAGTCCTTCCTGTGAGTTTCTTATTTTCCTCTGTCTGGGTTGGTAACGGTCTCTGTCTGGGTTGGTAACTGTGTCTGTCTGGGTTGGTAACTGTCTCTGGGTTGGTAACTGTCTCTGTCTGGGTTGGTAACTGTCTTTGTCTGGGTTGGTAACGGTCTCTGTCTGGGTTGGTAACTGTCTCTGTCTGGGTTGGTAACTGCCTCTGTCTGGGTTGGTAACTGTCTGGGTTGGTAACTCTCTCTGTCTGGGTTGGTAACCATTTCTGTCTGGGTTGGTAACTCTCTCTGTCTGGGTTGGTAACTGTCTCTGTCTGGCTTGGTAACTGTCTCTGTCTGGGTTGGTAACTGTCTCTGTCTGGGTTGGTAACTGTCTCTGGGTTGGTAACTGTCTCTGCCTGGGTTGGTAACTGTCTCTGGGTTGGTAACTGTCTCTGTCTGGGTTGGTAACGGTCGCTGTCTGGGTTGGTAACACTCTCTGTGTTGGTAACTCTCTCTGTCTGGGTTGGTGACTTCCTCTGTCTGGGTTGGTAACTGTCTCTGTCTGGGTTGGTAACTGTCTCTGTCTGGGTTGGTAACTGTCTCTGTCTGGGTTGGTGACTGCCTCTGTCTGGGTTGGTAACTGACTCTGTCTGGGTTGGTGACTGCCTCTGTCTGGGTTGGTAACTGTCTCTGTCTGGGTTGGTGACTGCCTCTGTCTGGGTTGGTGACTGCCTCTGTCTGGGTTGGTAACGGTCTCTGTCTGGGTTGGTAACTGTCTCTGTCTGGGTTGGTAACTGTCTCTGTCTGGGTTGGTAACTGTCTCTGTCTGGGTTGGTAACTCTCTCTGTCTGGGTTGGTAACTGATAACCCTTTCGTGTCCCAAATGGAACTCTATTCCCTATATAGTGCACTACTTTAGACCTGAGCCCTAGAGAACCCTATTCCCTATATAGTGCACTACTTTAGACCAGAGCCCTATGGAACCCTATTCCCTATATAGTGCACTACTTTAGACCAGGGCCCTATAGAACCCTATTCCCTATATAGTGCACTACTTTAGACCAGAGCCCTATAGAACCCTATTCCCTATATAGTGCACTACTTTAGACCAGAGTCCTATTGAACCCTATTCCCTATATAGTGCACTACTTTAGACCAGAGCCCTATTGAACCCTATTCCCTATATAGTGCACTACTTTAGACCAGAGCCCTATGGAACCCTATTCCCTATATAGTGCACTACTTTAGACCAGAGCCCTATGGCTCTAAATAAGGAATAGGGTTCAGCTTAGGATGCAGATATTGTCTCTGCTGTTGTCACTTCCTCCACTGTCTGAGTTGCTCTGCTCTCTATGGGATGTGATCCTCCTCTATTCAGCTCACTTCTTTAACACCACTCTCTGACACAAACCATTTGTCTTTGTCTGGGTTGTCCTGTCACATTTCTCAGTGTATAGCTGTTTCTTGCCTCTCTGGATATGGTACGGCTCTTATTCTATCTTTCCTTTCCTTGTAGTGATCTTTTGACTGTCCGTTGTCATTTCCTCTCGCCTGTTATATGCACTGACAGAGTTTCAGATGTTTACATGGTCTTGTTTTCTCTACATAGTGTTGGACTTGAGCTGATGACACCCAGGGAAGGATGTTACTTGACATTACATCATGACAGGAGAGGAGACTGTGTGTGTGCGTGTGTGCGTGTGTGCGTGTGTGTGTGTGTGTGTGTGTGTGTGTGTGTGTGTGTGTGTGTGTGTGTGTGTGTGTGTGTGTGTGTGTGTGTACAATGTGACAGTTGTATACATATATATAGAGTCTGAAACACCATCTAAGATTAAGTTATATATAGATGTTACTGTCCTGTCCAAACCTTTGGCTGTTACTGTAGATGTTCAGGTCTTGATATATAGTTCATGTCCTGATATAGATGTTCATGTCCTGATATAGATGTTCATATCCTGATATAGAGTTCATGTCCTGATATAGAGTTCATGTCCTGATATAGATGTTCATGTCCTGATATAGAGTTCATGTCCTGATATAGAGTTCATGTCCTGATATAGAGTTCATGTCCTGATATATAGTTAATGTCCTGATATATAGTTCATGTCCTGATATAGAGTCCATGTCCTGATATATAGTTCATGTCCTGATATATAGTTCATGTCCTGATATAGAGTCCATGTCCTGATATATAGTTCATGTCCTGATATATAGTTCATGTCCTGATATATAGTTCATGTTCTGATATAGAGTCCATGTCCTGATATATAGTTCATGTCCTGATATATAGTTCATGTCCTGATATAGATGTTCATGTCCTGATATATAGTTCATGTCCTGATATATAGTTCATGTCCTGATATATAGTTAATGTCCTGATATAGAGTTAATGTCCTGATTTAGATGTTCATGTCCTGATACAGAGTCCATGTCCTGATATAGATGTTCATGTCCTGATGTAGATGTTCATGTCCTGATATGGAGTTCATGTCCTGATATATAGTTCATGTCCTGATATAGAGTTCATGTCCTGATATAGAGTTAAGTTCCTGATATAGAGTTCATGTCCTGATATATAGTTCATGACCTGATATAGAGTTCATGTCCTGATATAGAGTCCATGTCCTGATATAGAGTTCATGTCCTGATGTAGAGTTCATGTCCTGATGTAGAGTTCATGTCCTGATATAGAGTTCATGTCCTGGTATATAGTTCATGTCCTGATATAGAGTTCATGTCCTGATATAGAGTTCATGTCCTGATATTTATGTTCATATCCTGATATAGAGTTCATGTCCTGATATATAGTTAATGTCCTGATATAGATGTCATGTCCTGATATAGAGTTAATGTCCTGATATAGAGTTAATGTCCTGATATAGAGTTCATGTCCTGATATAGAGTTAATGTCCTGATATAGAGTTCATGTCCTGATATATAGTTAATGTCCTGATATAGAGTTAATGTCCTGATATAGAGTTAATGTCCTGATATTTATGTTCATGTCCTGATATAGAGTTCATGTCCTGATATTTATGTTCATGTCCTGATATAGAGTTAATGTCCTGATATAGAGTTCATGTCCTGATATAGAGTTCATGTCCTGATATATAGTTCATGTCCTGATATAGAGTTAATGTCCTGATATAGAGTTAATGTCCTGATATAGAGTTCATGTCCTGATATAGAGTTAATGTCCTGATATAGAGTTCATGTCCTGATTCAGAGTTAATGTCCTGATATAGAGTTAAGTTCCTGATATACAGTACCAGTCAAAAGTTTAGACACACCTGCTCATTCCATGGTTTTTCTTTATTTGTGCTATTTTCTACATTGTAGAATAATAGTGAAGACATCAAAACTATGAAATAACACACATGTAATCATGTAGTAACCAAAAAAGGTTAAACAAATCAAAATATACTTTTGATTTTAGATTCTTCAAAGTAGCCACCCTTTTTGCCTTGGTGACAGCTGTGCACAAACAGCCCCAAAAAAACGTTGCGGAAGACCAAAACGAACAAAAATGTCACAAAATGGCGGCATAATATACGCAGGAACTGTTTCGGATGGGAAACTGTAAGAGTCACCATCAATTCGTAACACATTATGAGGCTTAAGAGGACATGTTTCTTCTGACACAAATGGCACTCTATTCCCTTGATAGTGCACTACTTTTGACCAGAGCCCATAGGGTGTAGTACAGCCCTGTAGTATAGGGCAAGGGGCAATTCTGTTCTACCTGATAATTAATTGCACACACCTGCTGTCCCAGGTCTAAATCTAAATCAGTCCCTGATTAGAGGGGAATCACACACCTGGTGTCCCAGATATAAATCAGGCCCTGATTAGAGGGGAATCACCCACCTGGTGTCCCAGGTCTAAATCAGTCCCTGATTAGAGGGGAATCTGAGAGAAAAGGAGAGGAGAGAGTAGCAGAGGAGAGAGAACGAGAAGGAGAAGGAGAGAGAGAAGGAGAAGGAAAAACAGAGAGGAGAGAGAGAGAAGGAGAGAGAAGGAGAGGAGAGTGATTTACATTGAATTGGTTAATGAATATATATAGGAATTGTTAAATTCCTTCGACAGGAGCGGAGAGAGAGAAGGAGAGGAGCGAGAAAGAGAGGAGAGAGAAGCGGAAAAGAAAGTAGCAGAGAGTAGCAGAGGAGAGAGCCGAGAGGAGAGGAGAGAGAGGAGAGGAGAGGAGAGAGTAGCAGGGGAGAGAGTAGCAGAGGAGAGAGAGGAGAGGAGAGAGAGGAGAGGAGAGAGTAGCAGAGGAGAGAGTAGCAGAGGAGAGAGTAGCAGAGGAGAGAGAGGAGAGGAGAGAGAGGAGAGGAGAAAGTAGCAGAGGGGAGGAGAGGAGAGAGAGGAGAGGAGAGATTAGCAGAGGAGAGAATAGCAGAGGAGAGAGAGGAGAGGAGAGAGAGGAGAGGAGAGAGTAGCAGAGGAGAGAGAGGAGAGGAGAGAGTAGCAGAGGAGAGAGAGGAGAGAGTAGCAGAGGAGAGAGCAGCAGAGGAGAGAGAGGAGAGGAGAGAGTAGCAGAGGAGAGAGAGGAGAGGAGAGAGTAGCAGAGGAGAGAGAGGAGAGGAGAGAGTAGCAGAGGAGAGAGTAGCAGAGGAGAGAGAGGAGAGGAGAGAGTAGCAGAGGAGAGAGAGGAGAGGAGAGAGTAGCAGAGGAGAGAGAGGGGAGGAGAGAGAGGAGAGGAGAGAGAAGGAGAGGAGAGAGATGATTATGTGAGTCAACAACACTCATGTAATATAGCTAACTCTGCATGGTCTCTGTGTGTGTGTGTGTGTGTGTGTGTGTGTGTGTGTGTGTGTGTGTGTGTGTGTGTGTGTGTGTGTGTGTTTGTGTGTGTGTGTGTGTGTGTGTGTGTGTGTGTGTGTGTGTGTGTGTGTGTTTGTGTGTGTGTGTGTGTGTGTGTGTGTGTCCTACCCTGTCTACTTGCATGTCTGTTTATATATATATATATATATATATATATATATATATATATATATATATATATATATATATATATATATATATATATATATATATATATATATATATATAACTGGGTAGCTGTGTGTCAGGACATAGCATAGATGAACAAGAATTAAACAACGCTGTGTAGATTCATGTTAACCTCCAAACATTGATCTGCTGTCTCCAGCACTGTTACTCTAACAATAGATTGATCCTAATAGCCAAAGAGGCGAGAGGGGGTAGAGAGGGAGGGATGGAGCAAGGGTGGGAGCCTTGCTATTGAGAAAGGCCGCCGTAGGCAGACGTGGCTCTCAAGAGAAGACAGGTTATGTGCACACTGCCAACAAAATGAGGTGGAAACTGAGCTGTACTTCCTAACCTCCTGCCCAATGTATGACCATATTAGAGATACATATTTCCCTCAGATTACACAGATCCACAAAAAAATTGAAAACAAATACAATTTTGACAAAACTTCCATATCTACTGGGTGAAATACCACAGCGTGACGTCACAGCAGCAAGATTTGTGACCTGTTGCCACAAGAAAAGGGAAACCAGTGAAGAACAAACACCATTGTAAATACAACCCATATTTATGTTTATTTATTTTCGCATTTGTACTTTAATTTTCACATTATTACAACACTGTATATATAAATAACATTTGAAATGTCTTTATTCTTTAGAAACTTTTGTGAGTGTAATGTCCACTGAAAGGTGTAACAGGAAAAATTTATCCAACAAACAATGACCATAAACGCCCACTAAATTTGCCAAAGAAAAGGCAAAAGGAAACAAAAACCCATACCACTCTATAATATGGAATATAACGACCCATACCACTCTATAATATGGAATATAATGACCCATACCACTCTATAATATGTAGTATAACGACCCATACCACTCTATAATATGGAATATAACAACCCATACCACTCTATAATATGTAGTATAACGACCCATACCACTCTATAATATGGAATATAACGACCCATACCACTCTATAATATGGTATATAACGACCCATACCACTCTATAATATGGAATATAACGACCCATACCACTCTATAATATGGAATATAATGACCCATACCACTCTAAAATATGTAGTATAACGACCCATACCACTCTATAATATGGAATATAACAACCCATACCACTCTACAATATGTAGTATAACGACCCATACCACTCTATAATATGGAATATAATGACCCATACCACTCTATAATATGGAATATAATGACCCATACCACTCTATAATATGGAATATAACGACCCATACCACTCTATAATATGGAATAGAACGACCCTAATGACCCATACCACTCTATAATATGTAGTATAACAACACATACCACTCTATAATATGGAATAGAACGACCCATACCACTCTATAATATGGAATATAACGACCCTAATGACCCATACCACTCTATAATATGTAGTATAACGACCCATACCACTCTATAATATGGAATATAACGACCCATACCTCTCTATAATATGGAATATAACGACCCATACCACTCTATAATATGGAATATAACGACCCATACCACTCTATAATATGGAATGTAATGGCCCATACCACTCTATAATATGGAATATAACGACCCATACCACTCTATAATTTGGAATATAACGACCCATACCACTCTATAATATGGAATATAATGACCCATACCACTCTATAATATGTATTGTAACGACCCATACCACTCTATAATATGTAGTATAACGACCCATACCACTCTATAATATGTAGTATAACGACCCATACCACTCTATAATAAGGAATATAACGACCCATACCAGTCTATAATATGGAATATAACGACCCATACCACTCTATAATATGGAATATAATGACCCATACCACTCTATAATATGGAATATAATGACCCATACCACTCTATAATATGGAATAGAACGACCCTAATGACCCATACCACTCTATAATATGTAGTATAACGACCCATACCACTCTATAATATGGAATAGAATGACCCATACCACTCTATAATATGGAATATAACGACCCTAATGACCCATACCACTCTATAATATGTAGTATAACGACCCATACCACTCTATAATATGGAATATAACGACCCATACCACTCTACAATATGGAATATAATGACCCATACCACTCTATAATATGGAATATAATGACCCATACCACTCTATAATATGGAATATAATGACCCATACCACTCAATAATATGGAATATAACGACCCATACCACTCTATAATATGGAATATAATGACCCATACCACTCTATAATATGGAATATAATGACACATACCACTCTATAATATGGAATATAACGACCCATACCACTCTATAATATGGAATATAATGACCCATACCACTCTATAATATGGAATATAATGACCCATACCACTCTATAATATGTAGTATAACGACACATACCACTCTATAATATGGAATATAATGACCCATACCATTCTATAATATGGAATAGAACGACCCTAATGACCCATACCACTCTATAATATGTAGGATAACGACCCTAATGACCCATACCACTCTATAATATGGAATATAACGACCCATACCACTCTATAATATGGAGTATAACGACCCATACCACTCTATAATATGGAATATAATGACCCATACCACTCTATAATATGGAGTATAACGACCCATACCACTCTATAAAATGGAATATAATGACCCATACCACTCTATAATATGGAATATAACGACCCATACCACTCTATAATATGTAGGATAACGACCCTAATGACCCATACCACTCCATAATATGTAGTATAATGACCCATACCACTCTATAATATGGAATATAATGACCCATACCACTCTATAATATGTAGTATAACGACCAATACCACTCTATAATATGGAATATAACGACCCATACCACTCTATAATATGGAATACAACGACCCATACCACTCTATAATATGGAATATAATGACCCATACCACTCTATAATATGGAATATAACGACCCATACCACTCTATAATATGGAATATAACGACCCATACCACTCTATAATATGGAATATAATGACCCATACCACTCTATAATATGGAATATAATGACCCATACCACTCTATAATATGGAATATAATGACCCATACCACTCTATAATATGGAATATAACGACCCTAATGACCCATACCACTCTATAATATGTAGTATAACGACCCTAATGACCCATACCACTCTATAATATGGAATATAACGACCCATACCACTCTATAATATGGAATATAATGACCCATACCACTCTATAATATGTAGTATAACGACCCATACCACTCTATAATATGGAATATAACGACCCATACCACTCTATAATATGTAGTATAACGACCCATACCACTCTATAATATGGAATATAATGACCCATACCACTCTATAATATGTAGTATAACGACCCATACCACTCTATAATATGGAATATAACGACCCATACCACTCTATAATATGTAGTATAACGACCCATACCACTCTATAATATGGAATATAATGACCCATACCACTCTATAATATGGAATATAATGACCCATACCACTCTATAATATGTAATATAACGACCCATACCACTCTATAATATGGAATATAACGACCCATACCACTCTATAATATGGAATATAACGACCCATACCACTCTATAATATGGAATATAATGACCCATACCACTCTATAATATGGAATTAAACGACCCATACCAGTCTATAATATGGAATATAATGACCCATACCACTCTATAATATGGAACATAATGACCCATACCACTCTATAATATGTAGTATAACGACCCATACCACTCTATAATATGGAAAATAATGACCCATACCATTCTATAATATGGAATATAACGACCCTAATGACCCATACCACTCTATAATATGTAGGATAACGACCCTAATGACCCATACCACTCTATAATATGTAGTATAACGACCCAAACCACTCTATAATATGGAATATAATGACCCATACCATTCTATAATATGGAATATAACGACCCTAATGACCCATACCACTCTATAATATGTAGGATAACGACCCTAATGACCCATACCACTCTATAATATGGAATATAACGACCCATACCACTCTATAATATGGAATATAATGACCTATACCACTCTATAATATGGAATATAATGACCCATACCACTCTATAATATGGAATATAATGACCCATACCACTCTATAATATGTAGTATAACGACCCATACCACTCTATAATATGGAATATAATGACCCATACCATTCTATAATATGGAATATAACGACCCTAATGACCCATACCACTCTATAATATGTAGGATAACGACCCTAATGACCCATACCACTCTGTAATATGGAATATAACGACCCATACCACTCTATAATATGGAATTTAACGACCCATACCACTCTATAATATGGAATATAATGACCCATACCACTCTATAATATGGAATATAATGACCCATACCACTCTATAATATGGAATATAATGACCCATACCACTCTATAATATGGAGTATAACGACCCATACCACTCTATAAAATGGAATATAATGACCCATACCACTCTATAATATGGAATATAACGAC
This sequence comes from Oncorhynchus clarkii lewisi, assembly GCF_045791955.1. Classification (NCBI taxonomy): domain Eukaryota; kingdom Metazoa; phylum Chordata; class Actinopteri; order Salmoniformes; family Salmonidae; genus Oncorhynchus; species Oncorhynchus clarkii. The sequence continues at coordinate 98,010,762 of NC_092148.1, forward strand.
CCATACCACTCTATAATATGTAGGATAACGACCCTAATGACCCATACCACTCCATAATATGTAGTATAATGACCCATACCACTCTATAATATGGAATATAATGACACATACCACTCTATAATATGGAATATAACGACCCATACCACTCTATAATATGGAATTTAACGACCCATACCACTCTATAATATGGAATATAATGACCCATACCACTCTATAATATGGAATATAATGACCCATACCACTCTATAATATGGAATATAATGACCCATACCACTCTATAATATGGAATATAATGACCCATACCACTCTATAATATGTAGTATAACGACCCATACCACTCTATAATATGGAATATAATGACCCATACCACTCTATAATATGGAGTATAACGACCCATACCACTCTATAAAATGGAATATAATGACCCATACCACTCTATAATATGGAATATAACGACCCATACCACTCTATAATATGTAGGATAACGACCCTAATGACCAATACCACTCCATAATATGTAGTATAATGACCCATACCACTCTATAATATGGAATATAACGACCCATACCACTCTATAATATGGAATATAACGACCCATACCACTCTATAATATGGAATATAACGACCCATACCACTCTATAATATGGAATACAACGACCCATACCACTCTATAATATGGAATATAATGACCCATACCACTCTATAATATGGAATATAACGACCCATACCACTCTATAATATGGAATATAACGACCCAAACCACTCTATAATATGGAATATAATGACCCATACCACTCTATAATATGGAATATAATGACCCATACCACTCTATAATATGGAATATAATGACCCATACCACTCTATAATATGGAATATAACGACCCTAATGACCCATACCACTCTATAATATGTAGTATAACGACCCTAATGACCCATACCACTCTATAATATGGAATATAATGACCCATACCACTCTATAATATGTAGTATAACGACACATACCACTCTATAATATGGAATATAATGACCCATACCATTCTATAATATGGAATATAACGACCCTAATGACCCATACCACTCTATAATATGTAGGATAACGACCCTAATGACCCATACCACTCTATAATATGGAATATAACGACCCATACCACTCTATAATATGGAGTATAACGACCCATACCACTCTATAATATGGAATATAATGACCCATACCACTCTATAATATGGAGTATAACGACCCATACCACTCTATAATATGGAATATAATGACCCATACCACTCTATAATATGGAATATAACGACCCATACCACTCTATAATATGTAGGATAACGACCCTAATGACCCATACCACTCCATAATATGTAGTATAATGACCCATACCACTCTATAATATGGAATATAACGACCCATACCACTCTATAATATGGAATATAACGACCCATACCACTCTATAATATGGAATATAACGACCCATACCACTCTATAATATGGAATACAACGACCCATACCACTCTATAATATGGAATATAATGACCCATACCACTCTATAATATGGAATATAACGACCCATACCACTCTATAATATGGAATATAACGACCCATACCACTCTATAATATGGAATATAATGACCCATACCACTCTATAATATGGAATATAATGACCCATACCACTCTATAATATGGAATATAATGACCCATACCACTCTATAATATGGAATATAACGACCCTAATGACCCATACCACTCTATAATATGTAGTATAACGACCCTAATGACCCATACCACTCTATAATATGGAATATAACGACCCATACCACTCTATAATATGGAATATAATGACCCATACCACTCTATAATATGTAGTATAACAACCCATACCACTCTATAATATGGAATATAACGACCCATACCACTCTATAATATGTAGTATAACGACCCATACCACTCTATAATATGGAATATAATGACCCATACCACTCTATAATATGTAGTATAACGACCCATACCACTCTATAATATGGAATATAACGACCCATACCACTCTATAATATGTAGTATAACGACCCATACCACTCTATAATATGGAATATAATGACCCATACCACTCTATAATATGGAATAAAATGACCCATACCACTCTATAATATGGAATATAACGACCCATACCACTCTATAATATGGAATATAACGACCCATACCACTCTATAATATGGAATATAATGACCCATACCACTCTATAATATGGAATATAATGACCCATACCACTCTATAATATGGAATATAACGACCCATACCACTCTATAATATGGAATATAATGACCCTAATGACCCATACCACTCTATAATATGTAGGATAACGACCCTAATGACCCATACCACTCTATAATATGTACTATAACGACCCATACCACTCTATAATATGGAATATAATGACCCATACCATTCTATAATATGGAATATAACGACCCTAATGACCCATACCACTCTATAATATGTAGTATAACGACCCTAATGACCCATACCACTCTATAATATGGAATATAACGACCCATACCACTCTATAATATGGAATATAATGACCCATACCACTCTATAATATGTAGTATAACAACCCATACCACTCTATAATATGGAATATAACGACCCATACCACTCTATAATATGTAGTATAACGACCCATACCACTCTATAATATGGAATATAATGACCCATACCACTCTATAATATGTAGTATAACGACCCATACCACTCTATAATATGGAATATAACGACCCATACCACTCTATAATATGTAGTATAACGACCCATACCACTCTATAATATGGAATATAATGACCCATACCACTCTATAATATGGAATAAAATGACCCATACCACTCTATAATATGGAATATAACGACCCATACCACTCTATAATATGGAATATAACGACCCATACCACTCTATAATATGGAATATAATGACCCATACCACTCTATAATATGGAATATAATGACCCATACCACTCTATAATATGGAATATAACGACCCATACCACTCTATAATATGGAATATAATGACCCTAATGACCCATACCACTCTATAATATGTAGGATAACGACCCTAATGACCCATACCACTCTATAATATGTAGTATAACGACCCATACCACTCTATAATATGGAATATAATGACCCATACCATTCTATAATATGGAATATAACGACCCTAATGACCCATACCACTCTATAATATGTAGGATAACGACCCTAATGACCCATACCACTCTATAATATGGAATATAACGACCCATACCTCTCTATAATATGGAATATAATGACCTATACAACTCTATAATATGGAATATAATGACCCATACCACTCTATAATATGGAATATAATGACCCATACCACTCTATAATATGTAGTATAACGACCCATACCACTCTATAATATGGAATATAATGACCCATACCATTCTATAATATGGAATATAACGACCCTAATGACCCATACCACTCTATAATATGTAGGATAACGACCCTAATGACCCATACCACTCTGTAATATGGAATATAACGACCCATACCACTCTATACTATGGAATATAACGACCCATACCACTCTATATTATGGAATATAATGACCCATACCACTCTATAATATGGAATATAATGACCCATACCACTCTATAATATGGAATATAACGACCCATACCACTCTATAATATGGAATATAATGACCCTAATGACCCATACCACTCTATAATATGTAGGATAACGACCCTAATGACCCATACCACTCTATAATATGTAGTATAACGACCCATACCACTCTATAATATGGAATATAATGACCCATACCATTCTATAATATGGAATATAACGACCCTAATGACCCATACCACTCTATAATATGTAGGATAACGACCCTAATGACCCATACCACTCTATAATATGGAATATAACGACCCATACCACTCTATAATATGGAATATAATGACCCATACCACTCTATAATATGGAATACAATGACACATACCACTCTATAATATGGACCATAACGACCCATACCACTCTATAATATGGAATATAACGACCCTTACCACTCTATAATATGGAATATAATGACCCATACCACTCTATAATATGGAATATAATGACCCATACCACTCTATAATATGGAATATAATGACCCATACCACTCTATAATATGGAATATAACGACCCATACCACTCTATAATATGGAATATAATGACCCATACCACTCTATAATATGGAGTATAATGACCCATACCACTCTATAATATGGAATATAATGACCCATACCACTCTATAATATGGAATATAACGACCCATACCACTCTATAATATGGAATATAACGACCCATACCACTCTATAATATGGAATATAATGACCCATACCACTCTATAATATGGAATATAATGACCCATACCACTCTATAATATGGAATAGAACGACCCTAATGACCCATACCACTCTATAATATGTAGTATAACGACCCATACCACTCTATAATATGGAATAAAATGACCCATACCACTCTATAATATGGAATATAACGACCCATACCACTCTATAATATGGAATATAACGACCCATACCACTCTATAATATGGAATATAATGACCCATACCACTCTATAATATGGAATATAATGACCCATACCACTCTATAATATGGAATATAACGACCCATACCACTCTATAATATGGAATATAATGACCCTAATGACCCATACCACTCTATAATATGTAGGATAACGACCCTAATGACCCATACCACTCTATAATATGTAGTATAACGACCCATACCACTCTATAATATGGAATATAATGACCCATACCATTCTATAATATGGAATATAACGACCCTAATGACCCATACCACTCTATAATATGTAGTATAACGACCCTAATGACCCATACCACTCTATAATATGGAATATAACGACCCATACCACTCTATAATATGGAATATAATGACCCATACCACTCTATAATATGTAGTATAACAACCCATACCACTCTATAATATGGAATATAACGACCCATACCACTCTATAATATGTAGTATAACGACCCATACCACTCTATAATATGGAATATAATGACCCATACCACTCTATAATATGTAGTATAACGACCCATACCACTCTATAATATGGAATATAACGACCCATACCACTCTATAATATGTAGTATAACGACCCATACCACTCTATAATATGGAATATAATGACCCATACCATTCTATAATATGGAATATAACGACCCTAATGACCCATACCACTCTATAATATGTAGGATAACGACCCTAATGACCCATACCACTCTATAATATGGAATATAACGACCCATACCTCTCTATAATATGGAATATAATGACCTATACAACTCTATAATATGGAATATAATGACCCATACCACTCTATAATATGGAATATAATGACCCATACCACTCTATAATATGTAGTATAAAGACCCATACCACTCTATAATATGGAATATAATGACCCATACCATTCTATAATATGGAATATAACAAACCCTAATGACCCATACCACTCTATAATATGTAGGATAACGACCCTAATGACCCATACCACTCTGTAATATGGAATATAACGACCCATACCACTCTATACTATGGAATATAACGACCCATACCACTCTATAATATGGAATATAATTTTTTATTTTATTTTACCTTTATTTAACCAGGCAAGTCAGTTAAGAACAAATTCTTATTTTCAATGACGGCCTGGGAACAGTGGGTTAACTGCCTGTTCAGGGGCAGAACGACAGATTTGTACCTTGTCAGCTCGGGGGTTTGAACTCGCAACCTTCCGGTTACTAGTCCAACGCTCTAACCACTAGGCTACCCTGCCGCCCTGACCCATACCACTCTATAATATGGAATATAATGACCCATACCACTCTATAATATGGAATATAACGACCCATACCACTCTATAATATGGAATACAATGACCCTAATGACCCATACCACTCTATAATATGTAGGATAACGACCCTAATGACCCATACCACTCTATAATATAATGACCCATACCACTCTATAATATGGAATACAATGACACATACCACTCTATAATATGGACCATAACGACCCATACCACTCTATAATATGGAATATAACGACCCTTACCACTCTATAATATGGAATATAATGACCCATACCACTCTATAATATGGAATATAATGACCCATACCACTCTATAATATGGAATATAATGACCCATACCAATCTATAATATGGAATATAACGACCCATACCACTCTATAATATGGAATATAATGACCCATACCACTCTATAATATGGAGTATAATGACCCATACCACTCTATAATATGGAATATAATGACCCATACCACTCTATAATATGGAATATAACGACCCATACCACTCTATAATATGGAATATAACGACCCATACCACTCTATAATATGGAATATAATGACCCATACCACTCTATAATATGGAATATAATGACCCATACCACTCTATAATATGTAGTATAACGACCCATACCACTCTATAATATGGAATATAATGACCCATACCATTCTATAATATGGAATATAACGACCCTAATGACCCATACCACTCTATAATATGTAGGATAACGACCCTAATGACCCATACCACTCTATAATATGGAATATAACGACCCATACCACTCTATAATATGGAATATAATGACCCATACCACTCTATAATATGGAATATAATGACCCATACCACTCTATAATATGGAATATAATGACCCATACCACTCTATAATATGTAGTATAACGACCCATACCACTCTATAATATGGAATATAATGACCCATACCATTCTATAATATGGAATATAACGACCCTAATGACCCATACCACTCTATAATATGTAGGATAACGACCCTAATGACCCATACCACTCTATAATATGGAATATAACGACCCATACCACTCTATAATATGGAATATAATGACCCATACCACTCTATAATATGTAGTATAACGACCCATACCACTCTATAATATGGAGTATAACGACCCATACCACTCTATAATATGTAGTATAACGACCCATACCACTCTATAATATGGAATATAATGACCCAAACCACTCTATAATATGGAGTATAACGACCCATACCACTCTATAATATGTAGTATAACGACCCATACCACTCTATAATATGGAATATAATGACCCATACCACTCTATAATATGGAATATAATGACCCATACCACTCTATAATATGGAATATAATGACCCATACCACTCTATAATATGGAATATAACGACCCATACCACTCTATAATATGGAATATAACGACCCATACCACTCTATAATATGGAGTATAACGACCCATACCACTCTATAAAATGGAATATAATGACCCATACCACTCTATAATATGGAATATAACGACCCATACCACTCTATAATATGTAGGATAACGACCCTAATGACCCATACCACTCCATAATATGTAGTATAATGACCCATACCACTCTATAATATGGAATATAATGACCCATACCACTCTATAATATGTAGTATAACGACCAATACCACTCTATAATATGGAATATAACGACCCATACCACTCTATAATATGGAATACAACGACCCATACCACTCTATAATATGGAATATAATGACCCATACCACTCTATAATATGGAATATAACGACCCATACCACTCTATAATATGGAATATAACGACCCATACCACTCTATAATATGGAATATAATGACCCATACCACTCTATAATATGGAATATAATGACCCATACCACTCTATAATATGGAATATAATGACCCATACCACTCTATAATATGGAATATAACGACCCTAATGACCCATACCACTCTATAATATGTAGTATAACGACCCTAATGACCCATACCACTCTATAATATGTAGTATAACGACCCATACCACTCTATAATATGGAATATAATGACCCATACCACTCTATAATATGTAGTATAACGACCCATACCACTCTATAATATGGAATATAACGACCCATACCACTCTATAATATGTAGTATAACGACCCATACCACTCTATAATATGGAATATAATGACCCATACCACTCTATAATATGTAGTATAACGACCCATACCACTCTATAATATGGAATATAACGACCCATACCACTCTATAATATGTAGTATAACGACCCATACCACTCTATAATATGGAATATAATGACCCATACCACTCTATAATATGGAATATAATGACCCATACCACTCTATAATATGGAATATAACGACCCATACCACTCTATAATATGGAAGATAACGACCCATACCACTCTATAATATGGAATATAACGACCCATACCACTCTATAATATGGAATATAATGACCCATACCACTCTATAATATGGAATATAATGACCCATTCCACTCTATAATATGGAATATAACGACCCATACCACTCTATAATATGGAATATAATGACCCATACCACTCTATAATATGGAACATAATGACCCATACCACTCTATAATATGTAGTATAACGACCCATACCACTCTATAATATGGAAAATAATGACCCATACCATTCTATAATATGGAATATAACGACCCTAATGACCCATACCACTCTATAATATGTAGGATAACGACCCTAATGACCCATACCACTCTATAATATGTAGTATAACGACCCAAACCACTCTATAATATGGAATATAATGACCCATACCATTCTATAATATGGAATATAACGACCCTAATGACCCATACCACTCTATAATATGTAGGATAACGACCCTAATGACCCATACCACTCTATAATATGGAATATAACGACCCATACCACTCTATAATATGGAATATAATGACCTATACCACTCTATAATATGGAATATAATGACCCATACCACTCTATAATATGGAATATAATGACCCATACCACTCTATAATATGTAGTATAACGACCCATACCACTCTATAATATGGAATATAATGACCCATACCATTCTATAATATGGAATATAACGACCCTAATGACCCATACCACTCTATAATATGTAGGATAACGACCCTAATGACCCATACCACTCTGTAATATGGAATATAACGACCCATACCACTCTATAATATGGAATTTAACGACCCATACCACTCTATAATATGGAATATAATTACCCATACCACTCTATAATATGGAATATAATGACCCATACCACTCTATAATATGGAATATAATGACCCATACCACTCTATAATATGGAGTATAACGACCCATACCACTCTATAAAATGGAATATAATGACCCATACCACTCTATAATATGGAATATAACGACCCATACCACTCTATAATATGTAGGATAACGACCCTAATGACCCATACCACTCCATAATATGTAGTATAATGACCCATACCACTCTATAATATGGAATATAACGACCCATACCACTCTATAATATGGAATTTAACGACCCATACCACTCTATAATATGGAATATAATGACCCATACCACTCTATAATATGGAATATAATGACCCATACCACTCTATAATATGGAATATAATGACCCATACCACTCTATAATATGGAATATAATGACCCATACCACTCTATAATATGTAGTATAACGACACATACCACTCTATAATATGGAATATAATGACCCATACCATTCTATAATATGGAATATAACGACCCTAATGACCCATACCACTCTATAATATGTAGGATAACGACCCTAATGACCCATACCACTCTATAATATGGAATATAACGACCCATACCACTCTATAATATGGAATATAACGACCCATACCACTCTATAATATGGAATATAATGACCCATACCACTCTATAATATGGATTATAACGACCCATACCACTCTATAAAATGGAATATAATGACCCATACCACTCTATAATATGGAATATAACGACCCATACCACTCTATAATATGTAGGATAACGACCCTAATGACCCATACCACTCCATAATATGTAGTATAATGACCCATACCACTCTATAATATGGAATATAACGACCCATACCACTCTATAATATGGAATATAACGACCCATACCACTCTATAATATGGAATATAACGACCCATACCACTCTATAATATGGAATACAACGACCCATACCACTCTATAATATGGAATATAATGACCCATACCACTCTATAATATGGAATATAACGACCCATACCACTCTATAATATGGAATATAACGACCCATACCACTCTATAATATGGAATATAATGACCCATACCACTCTATAATATGGAATATAATGACCCATACCACTCTATAATATGGAATATAATGACCCATACCACTCTATAATATGGAATATAACGACCCTAATGACCCATACCACTCTATAATATGTAGTATAACGACCCTAATGACCCATACCACTCTATAATATGGAATATAACGACCCATACCACTCTATAATATGGAATATAATGACCCATACCACTCTATAATATGTAGTATAACAACCCATACCACTCTATAATATGGAATATAACGACCCATACCACTCTATAATATGTAGTATAACGACCCATACCACTCTATAATATGGAATATAATGACCCATACCACTCTATAATATGTAGTATAACGACCCATACCACTCTATAATATGGAATATAACGACCCATACCACTCTATAATATGTAGTATAACGACCCATACCACTCTATAATATGGAATATAATGACCCATACCACTCTATAATATGGAATAAAATGACCCATACCACTCTATAATATGGAATATAACGACCCATACCACTCTATAATATGGAATATAACGACCCATACCACTCTATAATATGGAATATAATGACCCATACCACTCTATAATATGGAATATAATGACCCATACCACTCTATAATATGGAATATAACGACCCATACCACTCTATAATATGGAATATAATGACCCTAATGACCCATACCACTCTATAATATGTAGGATAACGACCCTAATGACCCATACCACTCTATAATATGTAGTATAACGACCCATACCACTCTATAATATGGAATATAATGACCCATACCATTCTATAATATGGAATATAACGACCCTAATGACCCATACCACTCTATAATATGTAGGATAACGACCCTAATGACCCATACCACTCTATAATATGGAATATAACGACCCATACCACTCTATAATATGGAATATAATGACCTATACCACTCTATAATATGGAATATAATGACCCATACCACTCTATAATATGTAGTATAACGACCCATACCACTCTATAATATGGAATATAATGACCCATACCATTCTATAATATGGAATATAACGACCCTAATGACCCATACCACTCTATAATATGTAGGATAACGACCCTAATGACCCATACCACTCTGTAATATGGAATATAACGACCCATACCACTCTATACTATGGAATATAACGACCCATACCACTCTATAATATGGAATATAATGACCCATACCACTCTATAATATGGAATATAATGACCCATACCACTCTATAATATGGAATATAACGACCCATACCACTCTATAATATGGAATATAATGACCCTAATGACCCATACCACTCTATAATATGTAGGATAACGACCCTAATGACCCATACCACTCTATAATATGTAGTATAACGACCCATACCACTCTATAATATGGAATATAATGACCCATACCATTCTATAATATGGAATATAACGACCCTAATGACCCATACCACTCTATAATATGTAGGATAACGACCCTAATGACCCATACCACTCTATAATATGGAATATAACGACCCATACCACTCTATAATATGGAATATAATGACCCATACCACTCTATAATATGGAATACAATGACACATACCACTCTATAATATGGAATATAACGACCCATACCACTCTGTAATATGGAATATAACGACCCTTACCACTCTATAATATGGAATATAACGACCCATACCACTCTATAATATGGAATATAACGACCCTTACCACTCTATAATATGGAATATAATGACCCATACCACTCTATAATATGGAATATAATGACCCATACCACTCTATAATATGGAATATAACGACCCATACCACTCTATAATATGGAATATAACGACCCATACCACTCTATAATATGGAATATAATGACCCATACCACTCTATAATATGGAATATAATGACCCATACCACTCTATAATATGGAATAGAACGACCCTAATGACCCATACCACTCTATAATATGTAGTATAACGACCCATACCACTCTATAATATGGAATATAATGACCCATACCATTCTATAATATGGAATATAACGACCCTAATGACCCATACCACTCTATAATATGTAGGATAACGACCCTAATGACCCATACCACTCTATAATATGGAATATAACGACCCATACCACTCTATAATATGGAATATAATGACCCATACCACTCTATAATATGGAATATAATGACCCATACCACTCTATAATATGGAATATAATGACCCATACCACTCTATAATATGTAGTATAACGACCCATACCACTCTATAATATGGAATATAATGACCCATACCATTCTATAATATGGAATATAACGACCCTAATGACCCATACCACTCTATAATATGTAGGATAACGACCCTAATGACCCATACCACTCTATAATATGGAATATAACGACCCATACCACTCTATAATATGGAATATAATGACCCATACCACTCTATAATATGTAGTATAACGACCCATACCACTCTATAATATGGAGTATAACGACCCATACCACTCTATAATATGTAGTATAACGACCCATACCACTCTATAATATGGAATATAATGACCCAAACCACTCTATAATATGGAGTATAACGACCCATACCACTCTATAATATGTAGTATAACGACCCATACCACTCTATAATATGGAATATAATGACCCATACCACTCTATAATATGGAATATAACGACCCATACCACTCTATAATATGGAATATAATGACCCATACCACTCTATAATATGGAATATAACGACCCATACCACTCTATAATATGGAATATAATGACCCATACCACTCTATAATATGTAGTATAACGACCCATACCACTCTATAATATGGAGTATAACGACCCATACCACTCTATAATATGTAGGATAACGACCCATACCACTCTATAATATGGAATATAATGACCCATACCACTCTATAATATGGAATATAACGACCCATACCACTCTATAATATGTAGGATAACGACCCTAATGACCCATACCACTCCATAATATGTAGTATAATGACCCATACCACTCTATAATAGAATATAACGACCCATACCACTCTATAATATGGAATATAATGACCCATACCACTCTATAATATGTAGTATAACGACCCATACCACTCTATAATATGGAGTATAACGACCCATACCACTCTATAATATGTAGTATAACGACCCATACCACTCTATAATATGGAATATAATGACCCAAACCACTCTATAATATGGAGTATAACGACCCATACCACTCTATAATATGTAGTATAACGACCCATACCACTCTATAATATGGAATATCATGACCCATACCACTCTATAATATGGAATATAATGACCCATACCACTCTATAATATGGAATATAATGACCCATACCACTCTATAATATGGAATATAACGACCCATACCACTCTATAATATGGAATATAATGACCCATACCACTCTATAATATGGAATATAATGACCCATACCACTCTATAATATGGAATATAACGACCCATACCACTCTATAATATGTAGGATAACGACCCTAATGACCCATACCACTCCATAATATGTAGTATAATGACCCATACCACTCTATAATAGAATATAACGACCCATACCACTCTATAATATGGAATATATCGACCCATACCACTCTATAATATGGAATATAACGACCCATACCACTCTATAATATGGAATACAACGACCCATACCACTCTATAATATGGAATATAATGACCCATACCACTCTATAATATGGAATATAACGACCCATACCACTCTATAATATGGAATATAACGACCCATACCACTCTATAATATGGAATATAATGACCCATACCACTCTATAATATGGAATATAATGACCCATACCATTCTATAATATGGAATATAACGACCCTAATGACCCATACCACTCTATAATATGTAGTATAACGACCCATACCACTCTATAATATGGAATATAATGACCCATACCATTCTATAATATGGAATATAACAACCCTAATGACCCATAACACTCTATAATATGTAGGATAACGACCCTAATGACCCATACCACTCTATAATATGGAATAGAACGACCCATACCACTCTATAATATGGAATATAATGACCCATACCACTCTATAATATGGAATATAATGACCCATACCACTCTATAATATGGAATATAATGACCCATACCACTCTATAATATGTAGTATAACGACCCATACCACTCTATAATATGGAATATAATGACCCATACCATTCTATAATATGGAATATAACGACCCTAATGACCCATACCACTCTATAATATGTAGGATAACGACCCTAATGACCCATACCACTCTATAATATGGAATATAACGACCCATACCACTCTATAATATGGAATATAATGACCCATACCACTCTATAATATGTAGTATAACGACCCATACCACTCTATAATATGGAGTATAACGACCCATACCACTCTATAATATGTAGTATAACGACCCATACCACTCTATAATATGGAATATAATGACCCATACCACTCTATAATATGGAATATAATGACCCATACCACTCTATAATATGGAATATAACGACCCATACCACTCTATAATATGGAATATAATGACCCATACCACTCTATAATATGTAGTATAACGACCCATACCACTCTATAATATGGAGTATAACGACCCATACCACTCTATAATATGTAGGATAACGACCCATACCACTCTATAATATGGAATATAATGACCCATACCACTCTATAATATGGAATATAACGACCCATACCACTCTATAATATGTAGGATAACGACCCTAATGACCCATACCACTCCATAATATGTAGTATAATGACCCATACCACTCTATAATAGAATATAACGACCCATACCACTCTATAATATGGAATATAATGACCCATACCACTCTATAATATGTAGTATAACGACCCATACCACTCTATAATATGGAGTATAACGACCCATACCACTCTATAATATGTAGTATAACGACCCATACCACTCTATAATATGGAATATAATGACCCAAACCACTCTATAATATGGAGTATAACGACCCATACCACTCTATAATATGTAGTATAACGACCCATACCACTCTATAATATGGAATATCATGACCCATACCACTCTATAATATGGAATATAATGACCCATACCACTCTATAATATCGAATATAATGACCCATACCACTCTATAATATGGAATATAACGACCCATACCACTCTATAATATGGAATATAATGACCCATACCACTCTATAATATGTAGTATAACGACCCATACCACTCTATAATATGGAGTATAACGACCCATACCACTCTATAATATGTAGTATAACGACCCATACCACTCTATAATATGGAATATAATGACCCATACCACTCTATAATATGGAATATAACGACCCATACCACTCTATAATATGTAGGATAACGACCCTAATGACCCATACCACTCCATAATATGTAGTATAATGACCCATACCACTCTATAATAGAATATAACGACCCATACCACTCTATAATATGGAATATAACGACCCATACCACTCTATAATATGGAATATAACGACCCATACCACTCTATAATATGGAATACAACGACCCATACCACTCTATAATATGGAATATAATGACCCATACCACTCTATAATATGGAATATAACGACCCATACCACTCTATAATATGGAATATAACGACCCATACCACTCTATAATATGGAATATAATGACCCATACCACTCTATAATATGGAATATAATGACCCATACCACTCTATAATATGGAATATAATGACCCATACCACTCTATAATATGTAGCATAATGACTCATACCACTCTGTAATATGGAATAGAACGACCCATATGACCCATACCACTCTATAATATGTAGTATAACGACCCATACCACTCTATAATATGGAATAGAACGACCCATACCACTCTATAATATGGAATATAACGACCCTAATGACCCATACCACTCTATAATATGGAATATAACGACCCATACCACTCTATAATATGGAATATAACGACCAATACCACTCTATAATATGTAGTATAACGACCCATACCACTCTATAATATGGAATATAATGACCCATACCACTCTATAATATGGAATATAACGACCCATACCACTCTATAATATGGAATATAATGACCCATACCACTCTATAATATGGAATATAACGACCCATACCACTCTATAATATGGAATATAATGACCCATACCACTCTATAATATGTAGTATAACGACCAATACCACTCTATAATATGGAATATAATGACCCATACCACTCTATAATATGTAGTATAACGACCCTAATGACCCATACCACTCTATAATATGTAGGATAACGACCCTAATGACCCATACCACTCCATAATATGTAGTATAATGACCCATACCACTCTATAATATGGAATATAACGACCCTAATGACCCATACCACTCTATAATATGTAGGATAACGACCCTAATGACCCATACCACTCTATAATATGGAATATAACGACCCATACCACTCTATAATATGGAATATAATGACCCATACCACTCTATAATATGTAGTATAACGACCCATACCACTCTATAATATGGAATATAACGACCCATACCACTCTATAATATGTAGTATAACGACCCATACCACTCTATAATATGGAATATAACGACCCATACCACTCTATAATATGTAGGATAACGACCCTAATGACCCATACCACTCCATAATATGGAATATAATGACCCATACCACTCTATAATATGTAGTATAACGACCCATACCACTCTATAATATGGAATATAACGACCCATACCACTCTATAATATGTAGTATAACGACCCATACCACTCTATAATATGGAATATAATGACCCATACCACTCTATAATATGGAATATAACGACCCATACCACTCTATAATATGTAGGATAACGACCCTAATGACCCATACCACTCCATAATATGGAATATAATGACCCATACCACTCTATAATATGGAATATAACGACCCATACCACTCTATAATATGGAATATAATGACCCATACCACTCTATAATATGGAATATAACGACCCATACCACTCTATAATATGGAATATAACGACCCATACCACTCTATAATATGGAATATAATGACCCATACCACTCTATAATATGGAGTATAATGACCCATACCACTCTATAATATGGAATATAATGACCCATACCACTCTATAATATGGAATATAACGACCCATACCACTCTATAATATGGAATATAACGACCCATACCACTCTATAATATGGAATATAATGACCCATACCACTCTATAATATGGAATATAATGACCCATACCACTCTATAATATGGAATATAATGACCCATACCACTCTATAATATGTAGTATAACGACCCATACCACTCTATAATATGGAATATAATGACCCATACCACTCTATAATATGGAATATAACGACCCTAATGACCCATACCACTCTATAATATGTAGGATAACGACCCTAATGACCCATACCACTCTATAATATGGAATATAACGACCCATACCACTCTATAATATGAAATATAATGACCCATACCACTCTATAATATGTAGTATAACGACCCATACCACTCTATAATATGGAATATAACGACCCATACCACTCTATAATATGGAATATAACGACCCATACCACTCTATAATATGGAATATAATGACCCATACCACTCTATGATATGGAATATAATGACCCATACCACTCTATAATATGGAATATAATGACCCATACCACTCTATAATTTGGAATACAATGACCCATACCACTCTATAATATGTAGTATAACGACCCATACCACTCTATAATATGGAATATAATGACCCATACCACTCTATAATATGGAATATAACGACCCTAATGACCCATACCATTCTATAATATGTAGGATAACGACCCTAATGACCCATACCACTCTATAATATGGAATACAACGACCCATACCACTCTATAATATGGAATATAATGACCCATACCACTCTATAATATGGAATATAACGACCCATACCACTCTATAATATGTAGTATAACGACCCATACCACTCTATAATATGGAATATAATGACCCATACCACTCTATAATATGGAATATAACGACCCATACCACTCTATAATATGGAATATAACGACCCATACCACTCTATAATATGGAATATAATGACCCATACCACTCTATAATATGGAGTATAATGACCCATACCACTCTATAATATGGAATATAATGACCCATACCACTCTATAATATGGAATATAACGACCCATACCACTCTATAATATGGAATATAATGACCCATACCACTCTATAATATGTAGTATAACGACCCATACCACTCTATAATATGGAATATAACGACCCATACCACTCTATAATATGTAGTATAACGACCCATACCACTCTATAATATGGAATATAATGACCCATACCACTCTATAATATGGAATATAACGACCCATACCACTCTATAATATGTAGGATAACGACCCTAATTACCCATACCACTCCATAATATGTAGTATAATGACCAATACCACTCTATAATATGGAATATAACGACCCATACCACTCTATAATATGGAATATAATGACCCATACCACTCTATAATATGGAATATAACGACCCATACCACTCTATAATATGGAATATAACGACCCATACCACTCTATAATATGGAATATAATGACCCATACCACTCTATAATATGGAGTATAATGACCCATACCACTCTATAATATGGAATATAATGACCCATACCACTCTATAATATGGAATATAACGACCCATACCACTCTATAATATGGAATATAACGACCCATACCACTCTATAATATGGAATATAATGACCCATACCACTCTATAATATGGAATATAATGACCCATACCACTCTATAATATGGAATAGAACGACCCTAATGACCCATACCACTCTATAATATGGAATATAACGACCCATACCACTCTATAATATGGAATAGAACGACCCATACCACTCTATAATATGGAATAGAACGACCCTAATGACCCATACCACTCTATAATATGTAGTATAACGACCCATACCACTCTATAATA
The DNA here is from genome assembly GCF_045791955.1 of Oncorhynchus clarkii lewisi. Taxonomy (NCBI): domain Eukaryota; kingdom Metazoa; phylum Chordata; class Actinopteri; order Salmoniformes; family Salmonidae; genus Oncorhynchus; species Oncorhynchus clarkii. The sequence goes on from NC_092148.1 coordinate 98,030,197, forward strand.
TGGAATATAACGACCCATACCACTCTATAATATGGAATATAATGACCCATACCACTCTATAATATGGAATAGAACGACCCATACCACTCTATAATATGGAATATAACGACCCATACCACTCTATAATATGTAATATAATGACCCATACCACTCTATAATATGGAGTATAATGACCCATACCACTCTATAATATGGAATATAATGACCCATACCACTCTATAATATGGAATATAACGACCCATACCACTCTATAATATGGAATATAACGACCCATACCACTCTATAATATGGAATATAATGACCCATACCACTCTATAATATGGAATATAATGACCCATACCACTCTATAATATGGAATAGAACGACCCTAATGACCCATACCACTCTATAATATGTAGTATAACGACCCATACCACTCTATAATATGGAATAGAACGACCCATGCCACTCTATAATATGGAATTTTTTCGACCCATACCACTCTATAATATGGAATATAACGACCCTAATGACCCATACCACTCTATAATATGGAATATAACGACCCTTACCACTCTATAATATGGAATATAACGACCCTAATGACCCATACCACTCTATAATATGTAGTATAACGACCTTAATGACCCATACCACTCTATAATATGGAATATAACGACCCATACCACTCTATAATATGGAGTATAACGACCCATACCATTCTATAATATGTAGTATAACGACCCATACCACTCTTTAATATGTAGTATAACGACCCATACCACTCTATAATATGGAGTATAACTGCCCATACCACTCTATAAGATGGAGTATAACGACCCATACCACTCTATAATATGGAGTATAACGACCTTAATGACCCGTACCACTCTATAATATGTAGTATAACGACCCTAATGACCCATTCCACTCTATAGTATGGAATATAACGACCCTAATGACCCATACCACTCTATAATATGGAATATAACGACCCTAATGACCCATACCACTCTATAATAAGGAGTATAACGACCCATACCACTCTATAATATGGAATATAACGACCCATACCACTCTTTAATATGTAGTATAACGACACATACCACTCTATAATATGTAGTGAAACGACCCATACCACTCTATAATATTTAGTATAACGACCCATACCACTCTATAATATTTAGTATAACGACCCATACCACTCTATAATATGTAGCATAATGACTCATACCACTCTATAATATGGAATATAAAGACCCATACCACTCTATAATATGGAATATAACGACCCATACCACTCTATAATATGGAATATAAAGACCCATACCACTCTATAATATGGAATATAACGACCCTAATGACCCATACCACTCTATAATATGGAGTGTAATGACTCATATCACTCTATAATATGGACTATAATGACCCATACCACTCTATAATATGGAATTCAACGACCCATACCACTGTATAATATGGAATATAACGACCCTAATGACCCATACCACTCTATAATATGGAATATAACGACCCATACCACTCTATAATATGTAGTATAACGACCCTAATGACCCATATCACTCTATAATATGGAATTCAACGACCCATACCACTGTATAATATGGAATATAACGACCCTAATGACCCATACCACTCTATAATATGGAATATAACGACCCATACCACTCTATAATATGTAGTATAACGACCCTAATGACCCATATCACTCTATAATATGGAATATAATGACCCATACCACTCTATATTATGTAGTATAACGATCCTAATGACCCATACCACTCTATAATATGGAATATAACGACCCATACCACTCTATAATATGTAGGATAACGACCCATACCACTCTATAATATGTAGTGTAACGACCCATACCACTCTATAATATGGAATATAACGACCCTAATGACCCATACCACTCTATAATATGGAATATAACGACCCATACCACTCTATAATATGGAGTATAACGACCCATACCACTCTATAATATGTAGTATAACGACCCATACCACTCTTTAATATGTAGTATAACGACCCATACCACTCTATAATATGGAGTATAACTGCCCATACCACTCTATAATATGTAGTATAATGACCCATACCACTCTATAATATGTAGTATAACGACCCATACCACTCTATAATATGGAGTATAACTGCCCATACCACTCTATAATATGTAGTATAATGACCCAAACCACTCTATAATATGTAGTATAACGACCCATACCACTCTATAATATGTAGTATAACGACCCATACCACTCTATAATATGGAATATAACGACCCATACCACTCTTTAATATGGAATTTAACGACCCATACCACTCTATAATATGTAGTATAACGACCCATACCACTCTATAATATGGAATATAACGACCCATACCACTCTATAATATGGAATATAACGACCCATACCACTCTATAATATGGAATATAACAACCCATACCACTCTATAATATGTAGTATAACGACCCTAACGACCCATACCACTCTATAATATGTAGTATAACGACCCATACCACTTTATTATATGGAATATAACGACCCATACCACTCTATAATATGGAATATAACGACCCTAATGACCCATACCACTTTATATTATGGAGTATAACGACCCATACCACTCTATAATATGAAATATAACGACCCATACCACTCTATAATATGGAATATAACGACCCTAATGACCCATACCACTTTATAATATGTAGTATAACGACCCATACCACTCTATAATATGGAATATAACGACCCTAATGACCCATACCACTTTATAATATGGAGTATAACGACCCATACCACTCTATAATATGGAATATAACGACCCATACCACTCTATAATATGGAATATAATGACCCTAATGACCCATACCACTTTATAATATGGAATATAACGACCCATACCACTCTATAATATGGAATATAACGACCCTTACCACTCTATAATGTGTAGTATAACGACCCATACCACTCTATAATATGGAGTATAATAACCCATACCACTCTATAATATGGAATATAACGACCCATACCACTCTATAATATGGAATATAACGACCCATACCACTCTATAATATGGAGTATAACGACCCTTACCACTCTATAATATGGATTATAATATCCCATACCACTCTATAATATGGAGTATAACGACCCTTACCACTCTATAATATGGAATATAATGACCCATACCACTCTATAATATGGAGTATAAAGAAAGAACAAATTGAATGAGACAAAATTTATGGCTTTTTATTCCCAAACAAAGAGGAAGGAGCTAATCAGTGGTCTAGCTATTCCAACACCTCTCATGCCGTTGCCGAGTGAATATGAGTTATGACAACATGAGACTGTTTCCAGGGTAACGTTCTAATTGAGGGCTCCACTACACTGGAAACAACAACAGCGTTCCTCCAACAGCGTTCCTCCAGACAGACTACACTGGGCCCATCAACAGGGTTCCTCCAGACAGGCTACACTGGGCCCAACTACAGTGTTCCTCCTGACTACACTGGGCCCAACTACAGGGTTCCTCCAGACTACACTGGGCCCAACTACAGGGTTCCTCCAGACAGACTACACTGGGCCCATCAATAGGTTTCCTCCAGACAGACTACACTGGGCCCAACTACAGGGTTCCTCCAGACAGACTACACTGGGCCCAACTACAGTGTTCTTCCAGACTACACTGGGCCCAACTACAGGGTTCCTCCAGACAGACTAAACTGGTCCCAACTACAGGGTTCCTCCAGACTACACTGGGCCCAACTACAGGGTTCCCCCAGACTACACTGGCCCAACTACAGGGTTCCTCCAGACAGACTACACTGGGCCCAACTACAGGGTTCCTCCAGACTTCACTGGGCCCAACTACAGGGTTCCTCCAGACTACACTGGGCCCAACTACAGGGTTCCTCCAGACAGACTACACTGGGCCCAACTACAGGGTTCCTCCAGACTACACTGGGCCCAACTACAGGGTTCCTCCAGACTACACTGGGCCCAACTACAGGGTTCCTCCAGACAGACTACACTGGGCCCAACTACAGAGTTCCTCCAGACTACACTGGGCCCAACTACAGGGTTCCTCCAGACTACACTGGGCCCAACTCCAGGGTTCCTCCAGACAGACTACACTGGGCCCAACTACAGGGTTCCTCCAGACTACACTGGGCCCAACTACAGGGTTCCTCCAGACAGATTACACTGGGCCCAAATACAGGGTTCCTCCAGACTTCACTGGGCCCAACTACAGGGTTCCTCCAGACTACACTGGGCCCAACTACAGGGTTCCTCCAGACAGACTACACTGGGCCCAACTACAGGGTTCCTCCAGACTACACTGGGCCCAACTACAGGGTTCCTCCAGACTACACTGGGCCCAACTACAGGGTTCCCCCAGACTACACTGGGCCCAACTACAGGGTTCCTCCAGACAGACTATCTGGGCCCAACTACAGGGTTCCTACAGACTACACTGTGCCCAACTACAGGGTTCCTCCAGACAGACTACACTGGGCCCAACTACAGTGTTCTTCCAGACTACACTGGGCCCAACTACAGGGTTCCCCCAGACTACACTGGGCCCAACTACAGGGTTCCTCCAGACAGACTACACTGGGCCCAACTACAGGGTTCCTCCAGACTACACTGGGCCCAACTACAGGGTTCCTCCAGACAGACTACACTGGGCCCAACTACAGGTTTCCTCCAGACTACACTGGGCCCAACTACAGGGTTCCTCCAGACTACACTGGGCCCAACTACAGGGTTCCTCCAGACAGACTACACTGGGCCCAACTACAGGGTTCCTCCAGACTACACTGGGCCCAACTACAGTGTTCCCCCAGACTACACTGGGCCCAACTACAGGGTTCCTCCAAACAGACTACACTGGGCCCAACTACAGGGTTCCTCCAGACTACACTGGGCCCAACTACAGGGTTCCTCCAGACAGACTACACTGGGCCCAACTACAGGGTTCCTCCAGACTACACTGGGCCCAACTACAGGGTTCCTCCAGACTACACTGGGCCCAACTACAGGGTTCCTCCAGACAGACTACACTGGGCCCAACTACAGGGTTCCTCCAGACTACACTGGGCCCAACTACAGGGTTCCTCCAGACTACACTGGGCCCAACTACAGGGTTCCTCCAGACAGACTACACTGGGCCCAACTACAGGGTTCCTCCAGACTACACTGGGCCCAACTACAGGGTTCCTCCAGACTACACTGGGCCCAACTACAGGGTTCCCCCAGACTACACTGGGCCCAACTACAGGGTTCCTCCAGACAGACTATCTGGGCCCAACTACAGGGTTCCTCCAGACTACACTGGGCCCAACTACAGGGTTCCTCCAGACAGACTACACTGGGCCCAACTACAGTGTTCTTCCAGACTACACTGGGCCCAACTACAGGGTTCCCCCAGACTACACTGGGCCCAACTACAGGGTTCCTCCAAACAGACTACACTGGGCCCAACTACAGGGTTCCTCCAGACTACACTGGGCCCAACTACAGGGTTCCCCCAGACTACACTGGGCCCAACTACAGGGTTCCTCCAGACAGACTACACTGGGCCCAACTACAGGGTTCCTCCAGACTACACTGGGCCCAACTACAGGGTTCCTCCAGACAGACTACACTGGGCCCAACTACAGGGTTCCCCCAGACTACACTGGGCCCAACTACAGGGTTCCTCCAGACTACACTGGGCCCAACTACAGGGTTCCTCCAGACAGAATACACTGGGCCCAACTACAGGGTTCCTCCAGACTACACTGGGCCCAACTACAGGGTTCCTCCAGACAGACTACACTGGGCCCAACTACAGGGTTCCTCCAGACAGACTACACTGGGCCCAACTACAGGGTTCCTCCAGACTTCACTGGGCCCAACTACAGGGTTCATCCAGACAGACTACACTGGGCCCAACTACAGGGTTCCTCCAGACAGACTACACTGGGCCCAACTACAGGGTTCCCCCAGGAATCTGAGATTAGTTCAGAGCTGCTCTCTCTCTCCATGTTCTCTATCCCTTTTCCTTTCCCTGCGTTGTTGGCTTTAGTTGCATATCTCCAGGTAATAATATCTCCAGGTAATAATATCTCCAGGTAATAATATCTCCAGGTAATAATATCTCCAGGTAATACTATCGCCAGGTAATAATATCTCCAGGTAATAATATCTCCAGGTAATACTATCTCCAGGTAATAATATATCCAGGTAATACTTTTCATCATTCTCCCTCTGTGGGGTGTAATCAGTCTTTTTTCCACTATGTCCCAAATCAGTATTTTATCCAGTATGTCCTAAATCAGTCTTTTATCCAGTATATCCCAAATCAGTCTTTATCCAGTATGTCCTAAATCAGTATTTTATCCAGTATGTCCCAAATCAGTCTTTTATCCAGTATGTCCCAAATCAGTCTTTCATGCAGTATGTCCCAAATCAGTCTTTATCCAGTATGTCCCAAATCAGTATTTTATCCAGTATGTCCCAAATCAGTCTTTTATCCACTATGTCCTAAATCAGTCTTTTATCCAGTATGTCCCAAATCAGTATTTTATCCAGTATGTCCTAAATCAGTCTTTTATCCAGTATGTCCTAAATCAGTATTTTATCCAGTATGTCCTAAATCAGTCTTTTTTCCACTATGTCCCAAATCAGTCTTTTATCCACTACGTCCCAAATCAGTCTTTTATCCAGTATGTCCCAAATCAGTCTTTTATCCAGTATGTCCCAAATCAGTCTTTTATCCAGTATTTCCCAAATCAGTATTTTATCCAGTATGTCCCAAATCAGTCTTTATCCAGTATGTCCCAAATCAGTATTTTATCCAGTATGTCCCAAATCAGTCTTTTATCCACTATGTCCTAAATCAGTCTTTTATCCAGTATGTCCCAAATCAGTATTTTATCCAGTATGTCCTAAATCAGTCTTTTATCCAGTATGTCCTAAATCAGTATTTTATCCAGTATGTCCTAAATCAGTCTTTTTTCCACTATGTCCCAAATCAGTCTTTTATCCACTACGTCCCAAATCAGTCTTTTATCCAGTATGTCCCAAATCAGTCTTTTATCCAGTATTTCCCAAATCAGTCTTTTATCCAGTATGTCCCAAATCAGTCTTTATCCAGTATGTCCAGTATGTCCCACTATGTCCCTGAGAGCAGAGAGGGTGGAGGAGGGATGAGAGCAGAGAGGGTGGAGGAGGGATGGGAGCAGAGAGGGTGGAGGAGGGATGAGAGCAGAGAGGGTGGAGGAGTGAAGAGAGAAGAGAGGTTGGAGGAGGGATGAGAGAGTGGAGGAGGGATAAGGATCATCATTGCAGAAAAGAGAGAAGATGAAAAGAGAGCTAGAGAAGGGAAGGAAAGAGAGATAGTGACAAAAGAGAGAGAGAGCAGTAACCCAGAAAACGTTTACACACACCAAGCACCTCGGGAAACTGTGATACTCAAATAGAAACAATTAGACCAGATCTTCTTAATGAGGCTTAATGATCCCTCAACATCTCTGGAGGAAAGCGAGAGAGAAGGAGAGGCAGGGATGGAGAGGGAGAGAAAGGGAGAGAGGGAGAGAGAGACGGAGAGGCAGGGATGGAGAGGGAGAGAGAGGGAGAGAGGGAGAGAGAGACGGAGAGGCAGGGATGGAGAGGGAGAGATAGGGAAAGAGAGAGGGATGGAGAGGGAAAGTGAGAAGAAGAGAGAGGGAGAGTGAGAAGGAGAGGGAGAGAGAGGGATGGAGGGAGAGAGAAGGAGAGGCAGGGATGGAGAGTGAGAGAAAGGGAGAGAGGGAGAGAGAGACGGAGAGGCAGGGATGGAGAGGGAGAGATAGGGAAAGAGAGAGGGATGGAGAGGGAGAGTGAGAAGAAGAGAGAGGGGGAAGGATAGAGAAGGAGAGGCAGGGATGGAGAGGGAGAGAGAGACGGAGAGGCAGGGATGGAGAGGGAGAGAAAGGGAGAGAGGGAGAGAGAGACGGAGAGGCAGGGATGGAGAGGGAGAGAGAGGGAGAGAGGGAGAGAGAGACGGAGAGGCAGGGATGGAGAGGGAGAGATAGGGAACGAAAGAGGGATGGAGAGGGAGAGTGAGAAGAAGAGAGAGGGGGAAGGATAGAGAAGGAGAGGCAGGGATGGAGAGGGAGAGAGAGAAGGAGAGGCAGGGATGGAGAGGGAGAGTGAGAAGGAGAGGGAGAAAAAGAAGGAGAGACAGGGATGGAGAAGGAGAGAGTAAGAAGGAGAGGGAGAGAGAGAAGGAGAGACAGGGATGGAGAGGGAGAGAGAGGGATAGCGAGGGAGAGTGAGAAGGACAGAGAAGGAGAGGCAGGGATGGAGAGTGAGAGAGAGAAGGAGAGGGAGAGAGAGAGGGAGAGAGAGAAGGAGAGGGAGAGAGAGAAGGAGAGGGAGAGAGAGAAGGAGAGACATGGATGGAGAGGGAGAGAGAGAAGGAGAGGGATAGAGAGAGGGAGAGAGAGAGAAGGAGAGGGAGAGAGAGAGAGAGAGGGAGAGAAAGAATGAGAGGGAGAGAGAGGGATGTAGAGGGAGAGAGAGAAGGAGAGGGAGAGAGATAGGGAGAGAGAGAAGGAGAGGGAGAGAGAGAAGGAGAGGGATGGAGAGGGAGAGATGCTGGGTAGAAAGGTGCATCTTGAGAAGACAGATTAAATGACTGTAGGCTACTGTGTGTGTGTGTGTGTGTGTGTGTGTGTGTGTGTGTGTGTGTGTGTGTGTGTGTGTGTGTGTGTGTGTGTGTGTGTGTGTGTGTGTGTGTGTGTGTGTGTGCGTGAAAACAAAAGTGGTCCTAAAACGGAGCCTTGAGGAACACCGAAATGTACAGTTCATTTGTCAGTGGATAAACCATCCACAGAAACAAATTGATATCTCTCCGACAGATAAGATCTAAACTAGGCCAGAACTTGTCCGTGTAGACCAATTTGGGTTTCCAATCTCTCCAAAAGAATGTGGTGATCGGATGGTATCAAAAGCAGCACTAAGGTCTAGGAGTACGAGGACATAGGCAGAGCCTCAGGTCTGACGCCATTAAAATATAATTTACCACCTTCACGAGTGCAGTCTCAGTGCTATGATGGGGTCTAAAACCAGACTGAAGTGCTTCATATATATTGTTTGTCTTCAGGAAGGGAGTGAGATGCTGCGCAACAACTTATTCAACATTTTGGGGAGATTCGGTATAGGCTGATAGTTTTTTAATATTTTCTGGGTCAAGATTTGGCTTTTTCAGGAGAGGCTTTATTACTGCCACTTTTAGTGAGTTTGGAACACATCCGGTGGATAGGGAGCTGTTTATTATGTTCAACATAGGAGGTTCAAGCACAGGAAGCAGCTCTTTCAGTAGTTTAGTTGGAATAGGGTCCAGTATGCAGCTTGAAGGTTTAGAGGCCATGCTTATTTTCATCAATGTGTCAAGAGATACAGGATTAAAAAACTTGAGTGTCTCCATTGATCTTAGGGCCTGGCAGAGTTGTGCAGACTCAGGACAACTGAGCTTTGGAGAAATACTCAGATTTAGAGAAGAGTCCATATTTAGCTTCCTAATTATCATGAGCTTTTCGTTAAAGAAGTTCATGAATTTATCACTGCTGAAGTGAAAGCCATCGTCTCTTGGGGAATGCTGCTTTTTAGTTAGCTGTGCGACAGTTTAAAAAAATACATTTTGGAATGTTCTTATTTTCCTCAATTAAGTTGGAAAAACAGGATGATCGAGCAGCAGCGAGGTCTCTTCGATACGGCACGGTACTGTCTTTCCAAGCTGGTCGGAAGACTTCCAGTTTGGTGTAGCAGCAGTAAGGGCTCTTCGATACTGCACGGTACTGTCTTTCCCAAGCTAGTTGGAAGACTTCCAGTTTGGTGTAGCAGCAGTAAGGGCTCTTCGATACTGCACGGTACTGTCTTTCCCAAGCTAGTTGGAAGACTTCCAGTTTGGTGTAGAGTCATTTCCGTTCCATTTTTCTGGAAGCTTGCTTCAGGGCTCAGGTATTTTCTGTATACCAGGGAGTACATTTCTTGTGACTAATGTTTTTAGTTTTTAGGGGTGCGACTGCGTCTAGGGTATTACGCAAGGTTAAATTGAGATCCTCAGTTAGGTGGTTAACTGATTTTTGTACTCTGATGTCCTTGGGTAGGTAGAGGGAGTCTGGAAGGTCATCTAGGAATCTTTGGGTTGTCCGAGAATTTATTGCACAGCTTTTGATGATCCTTGTTTGGGGTCTGAGCAGATTATTTGTTGCGATTGCAAACGTAATAAAATGGTGGTCAGATAGTCCAGGATTATGAGGAAAAACATTAACATCCACAACATTTATTCCATGGGACAAAACTAGGTCCAGAGTATGACTGTGACAGTGAGTAGGTCCAGAGACATGGTCCAGAGACATGTTGGACAAAACCCACTGAGTCGATGATGGCTCCGAAAGCCTTTTGGAGTGGGTCTGTGGACTTTTCCATGTGAATATTAAAGTCACAAAAAATGTGAATATTATCTGCCATGACTACAAGATCCGATAGGAATTCAGGGAACTCAGTGAGTAACGGTGTATACGGCCCAGGAGGCCAGTAAACAGTTGCTATACAGAGTGATTGAGTAGGCTGCATAGATTTCAGGAATAGAAGTTCAAAAGACGAAATACAGTTGTTTTCTTTTTATAAATTTAAATTTGCTATCGTAAATGTTGGCAACACCTCTGCCTTTGCGGGATGGTGAGGCCTCATTTAACACAGTAAATTCATCCGGTTTAAGCCATGTTTCTGTCAGGCCAATCACATCAAGATTATGATCAGTGATTAGTTCATTGACTATAACTGCCTTGGAAGTGAGGTGTGTGTGTGTGTGTGTGTGTGTGTGTGTGTGTGTGTGTGTGTGTGTGTGTGTGTGTGTGTGTGTGTGTGTGTGTGTGTGTGTGTGTGTGTGTGTGTGTGTGTGTGTGTGTGTGTGTGTGTGTGTGTGTGTGTTTGTGTGTGTGTGTGTGTGTCTCTTTGTCATTGTGTATATGTGATGTGTAGAATACCACAGTCATTACCACTGAATCAATGTCTAGGTAATTAGCAGCCCTTTGACAGTAGCAGATATATCACGTTTAACTGTATTACTGCATTATTCTATTATAATGATCAGACTATTAAACAAGCTGTACCTTTTATCCTGTTGTAATATCCTTCCCTGGATTAGATAGAGCACTGTGGGGACTAAAGCCTTGTTCACACTGCAGGCCTTAATGCACTGTGGGGACTAAAGCCTTGTTCACACTGCAGGCCTTAATGCACTGTGGGAACTAAAGCCTTGTTCACACTGCAGGCCTTAATGCACTGTGGGGACTAAAGCCTTGTTCACACTGCAGGCCTTAATGCACTGTGGGGACTAAAGCCTTGTTCACACTGCAGGCCTTAATGCACTGTGGGAACTAAAGCCTTGTTCACACTGCAGGCCTTAATGCACTGTGGGGACTAAAGCCTTGTTCACACTGCAGGCCTTAATGCACTGTGGGAACTAAAGCCTTGTTCACACTGCAGGGCTTAATGCACTGTGGGGACTAAAGCCTTGTTCACACTGCAGGCCTTAATGCACTGTGGGGACTAAAGCCTTGTTCACACTGCAGGCCTTAATGCACTGTGGGGACTAAAGCCTTGTTCACACTGCAGGCCTTAATGCACTGTGGGGACTAAAGCCTTGTTCACACTGCAGGCCTTAATGCACTGTGGGGACTAAAGCCTTGTTCACACTGCAGGCCTTAATGCACTGTGGGGACTAAAGCCTTGTTCACACTGCAGGCCTTAATGCTCAAATCGGTTTCGTTTTTCAAATCTGTTTTTGGAATACTGACTGTTCAAACAGCAACTTACAAGTAAATTACAAATAGGATGTCTGTGTTCAGACAGCAGTCATTTACTGACATGGCTACACTAGTTGTCATAGTAACGACGGGTGTGTGATCAGTGGTGAAGGCTGATTGATGGTGGTGCTTGTGCTTCCTATCACTCAGAAGTTATGTAACAAACTAAGGATGACAATTATGCCTCGCCAGGGTCGTTTCCCAGCTGTAAAAATACTTTTAAAGCCCCAGAGGATCAGTTGATCCATCTTTTGTGCTAGCCATAGCAGTCAGCTAGCTAGGTAGCCACAGCAGTCAGCTAGCTAGGTAGCCACAGCAGTCAGCTAGCTAGGTAGCTACAGCAGTCAGCTAGCTTTGTAGCCACAGCAGTCAGCTAGCTAGGTAGCCACAGCAGTCAGCTAGCTAGGTAGCCACAGCAGTCAGCTAGCTAGGTAGCCACAGCAGTCAGCTAGCTAGGTAGCCACAGCAGTCAGCTAGCTAGGTAGCCACAGCAGTCAGCTAGCTCGGTAGCCACAGCAGTCAGCTAGCTAGGTAGCCACAGCAGTCAACTAGCTAGGTAGCCACAGCAGTCAGCTAGCTAGGTAGCCACAGCAGTCAGCTAGCTAGGTAGCCACAGCAGTCAGCTAGCTAGGTAGCCACAGCAGTCAGCTGGCTAGGTAGCCACAGGTCAGCTAGCTAGGTAGCCACAGCAGTCAGCTAGCTAGGTAGCCACAGCAGTCAGCTAGCTAGGTAGCCACAGCAGTCAGATAGCTCGGCAGCCACAGCAGTCAGCTATCTAGGTAGCCACAGCAGTCAACTAGCTAGGCAGCCACAGCAGTCAGCTAGCTAGGTAGCGGTGTAGCGTTCTAGCACAGTCACTTATTTGTTTGTAAACAATGAACAAGCTAGTTAGCTACCACATGTTCTTGTCAGACTGTCAACAGAGTAGCTAGCGAGCAACAAGATATGCCAAATAACAGTCTAAAAACCAAACAGACACAAGTAACATGTCCAGGACTCCGATGTTTATCTGATTTCAAATCACCTTCGAAGGTAGTTTGAAATGTGGCTTGAAATATTTGATTCAATGTGCTTTTTGGGTGTTCAGACTGCAGGAAAAATATCAGATACGAATCGGATGTGTATAAAAATAGGATTTCAGTCACTTCAAACTGCCAGTGTGCACAAGGCTTGATAGACTTTATTCATATGGCGGCCATTGCCCATTGACTAACGTTTGTTTACACAATAACCTTCTAATTGTATAATTGTTTTACTGTGAATAAGGTCAATGACAGAGGTGTTGAACACACTTCCTGGAGGACCGTGTGTCTGGGTCATGGTTTTATCATGTCCTTTTCATTTGTGTCCATAACCAATTCATTACCTCAAGCACAAGGGAGGTGCAAAAACCATCCGACACAGCCCTCCACCAGGAAGTGAGTTTGACTCTGCCCTCCAAGAAGTGAGTTTGACTCTGCCCTCCAGGAAGTGAGTTTGACTCTGCCCTCCAGGAAGTGAGTTTGACTCTGCCCTCCAGGAAGTGAGTTTGACTCTGCCCTCCAGGAAGTGAGTTTGACTCTGCCCTCCAGGAAGTGAGTTTGACTCTGCCCTCCAGGAAGTGAGTTTGACTCAGCCCTCCAGGAAGTGAGTTTGACTCTGCCCTCCAGGAAGTGAGTTTGACTCTGCCCTCCAGGAAGTGAGTTTGACTCTGCCCTCCAGGAAGTGAGTTTGACTCTGCCCTTCAGGAAGTGAGTTTGACTCTGCCCTTCAGGAAGTGAGTTTGGCTCTGCCCTTCAGGAAGTGAGTTTGACTCTGCCCTTCAGGAAGTGTGTTTGACACTGCCGGTATGGGTTGAGGGTGTCTTCTAAAACATGTTTCCCTTTCTGACCAGAGTTCCTTTGGTTTCTCTTATATGATCTCTCTTGTTTTCCGCTGTGTTCTTCCTGTCCCTTTATCATTTTATAAGCCTCATATGATCCATTTATGACCTTTCTCTGACCTTTCTTTGTTCTCCTTCTCTCTTCCCTCGCTCCATGTCTCCTGATTCCTCCTCCTCGATTATTTTATTTTCTTTGCCTCTTCCACGTGTCTCTCTCTCTCTCTCTCTCTCTCTCTCTCTCTCTCTCTCTCTCTCTCTCTCTCTCTGTTTCCCACTGCTTCCCACTGTTTTCCGGCTGGCCAGCGAAGGGAAGATTGTGGTTCTGTCTTTGGCTATTGGTTTGGCTGAGCAAGATGACTTTGCCAATATCCCTGATCCAATCACCTCCATGCAGGAAGCACCACCAGCCAATCAGGAAGCACTTCCTCCTCCACCTGACAAGAGGTACCAGTCACAGTGTGAGAGAGATGTGTGTGTGTGTGAGATGTATGACAGAGAGCTGTGTGTGTGTGTGTGTGTGTGTGTGTGTGTGTGTGTGTGTGTGTGTGTGTGTGTGTGTGTGTGTGTGTGTGTGTGTGTGTGTGTGTGTGTGTGTGTGTGTGTGTGTGTGTGTGTGTGTGTGTGTGTGTGAGAGAGAGATTTATAACAGAGAGCTGTGTGTGTGTATAAGAGAGAGGGGTGTGTGTGTGTGTGTGCGTGTGCGTGCGTAAGTGTGTGTGTGGAAGAGAGAGAATTGGGACGGAAATGGGTGTAAGAGAGACAAGGACAGATAGCAGGTCTGTTATTACTGATGTGTCATTGCAGTAGGTATAGTAGGTAGATAGCAGGTCTATTATTACTGATGTGTCATTACAGTAGGTATAGTAGGTAGATAGCAGGTCTGTTATTACTGATGTGTCATTACAGTAGGTATAGTAGGTAGATAGCAGGTCTGTTATTACTGATGTGTCATTACAGTAGGTATAGTAGAGTATGTTGGTTTCCACAGTCTGGTCACCCCTGATACAAGTCATTATTCAACGTCCATTGATGTCTGAGGACGTTGGGAGAGGATGTGGAAACCGGCCACTAGGGGCACCACTGTTACCTTCCAGTAGGTTTAGGTTGTGGACGGGGACAGGGAAGGGGATGGAGAAGGGGAGGGGGAAGGGGACAGGGGACAGGGAAGGGGATGGAGAAGGGGAAGCGGAAGGGGACAGGGGAAGGGGACAGGGGACGGGAAGGGGACGGGGACAGAGGAAGGGGACAGGGGACGGGGACAGGGGATGGGGTCAGGGGACAGGGGAAGGGGACAGGGGACAGGGGACGGGGATGGGGACAGGGGAAGGGGACAGGGGACGGTGATGGGGACAGGGGACGGGGACAGGGGACGGGGACGGGGACAGGGGATGGGGACAGGGACAGGGGAAGGAGACAGGGGATGGGGATGGGGACAGGGGAAGGGGACGGGGACAGGGGACGGGGACAGGAGACGGGGACAGGGGACGGGGATGGGGACAGGGGACGGGGACAGGGGAAGGGGACAGGGGACGGGGACAGGGGAAGGGGACAGGGGACAGGGGATAGGGGACGGGGAAGGGAATGGGGAAGGGGACAGGGCACGGGGATGGGGACAGGGGATGGGGACAGGGGAAGGGGACGGGGACAGGGGAAGGGGACAGGGGATGGGGACAGGGGATGGGGACAGGGGACGGGGACAGGGGCAGGGGAAGGAGACAGGGGATGGGGATGGGGACAGGGGAAGGGGACAGGGGATGGGGACAGGGGATGGGGACAGGGGAAGGGGACGGGGACAGGGGAAGGGGACAGGGGATGGGGACAGGGGACGGGGACAGGGGCAGGGGAAGGAGACGGGGACAGGGGACGGGGACAGGAGACGGGGACAGGGGACGGGGATGGGACAGGGGACGGGGACAGGGGAAGGGGACAGGGGACGGGGACAGGGGAAGGGGACAGGGGAAGGGGACAGGGGACAGGGGACGGGGACAGGGGACAGGGGATGGGGATAGGGGAAGGGGACCGGGGAAGGGGACAGGGGACGGGGTCGGGGATAGCGAATGTGCCTCTGATTCCAATAGATGCAAGTTCGAATCCAGAAAGTTGATCTTGATTTTTTTATTTTTTAAACCTTATTAACCCCAAACCTTAACCATAGAAATTCAGAGTTAATGCCTAAACTTAACCTTAAACACTTTGACATTAGACTTTGAAACCACTTTGAAATGTTACATTTGAGAAACGTGGATGAAGATACATTATGGCGTGAGTGAGAGAGCTTGTTGGGTTGCCAACCAAGGCTGTCTGCCGAATGAACCAATCTAGAGGTCTTGTCTTGACATTACAGACTTCATGCAGTTTCATTGTGAGACCTGGTGAGAGCAAATTACAATGAGATGACTGATAAACAGCCAGTCAAGGAGACCACAGCAGGACAATGAGATGACTGATTAAACAGCCAGTCAAGGAGACCACAGCAGGACAATGAGATGACTGATAACCAGCCAGTCAAGGAGACCACAGCAGGACAATGAGATGACTGATAACCAGCCAGTCAAGGAGGCCACAGCAGGACAATGAGATGACTGATTAAACAGCCAGTCAAGGAGACCACAGCAGGACAATGAGATGACTGATAACCAGCCAGTCAAGGAGGCCACAGCAGGACAATGAGATGACTGATTAAACAGCCAGTCAAGGAGACCACAGCAGGACAATGAGATGACTGATAACCAGCCAGTCAAGGAGACCACAGCAGGACAATGAGATGACTGATAAAACAGCCAGTCAAGGAGACCACAGCAGGACAATGAGATGACTGATAAAACAGGCAGTGAAGTGAAGAAGGGAGAGATAAGAGGTGAATAGTAAAGGAGTAACCCAGCTGTTATCTCCCGTCTGGACTGCTGCTACTTACTGTGACTGTGTGCTACTGATATCTGTCTCACCTGCTACGTACTGTGACTGTGTGCTACTGATATCTGTCTCACCTGCTACGTACTGTGACTGTGTGCTACTGATATCTGTCTCACCTGCAGGTGAATACACTACGGTCGTTCTGGATACTAGTGTCTGCTAAATGACTAAACCATAAATGATGTAAAGCAGTAGTAAAGCAGTACTAGTGCAGTACTAACCCAGTAATAATGCAGTACTAACCCAGTAGTAAAGCAGTACTAAAGCAGTAGTGAAGCAGTACTAGTGCAGTACTAACCCAGTAGTAATGCAGTACTAACCCAGTACTAACCCTGTAGTAAAGCAGTACTAGTGCAGTACTAACCCAGTAGTAATGCAGTACTAACCCAGTACTAACCCTGTAGTAAAGCACGAGTAAAGCAGTACTAAAGCAGTACTAAAGCAGTACTAAAGCAGTAGTAATGCAGTACTAACCCAGTACTAACCCAGTAGTAAAGCACGAGTAAAGCAGTAGTAAAGCAGTATTAATGTAGTACTAGTGCAGTACTAACCCAGTACTAACCCAGTACTAAAGCAGTAGTAAAGCAATAGTAAAGCAGTGCTAAAGCAGTAGTAAAGCAGTACTAAAGCAGTAGTAATGCAGTAATAACCCAGTACTAACCCAGTACTAAAGCAGTAGTAAAGCAATAGTAAAGCAGTGCTAACCCAGTACTAAAGGAGTACTAAAGCAGTAGTAATGTAGTACTAGTGCAGTACTAACCCAGTACTAACCCAGTACTAAAGGAGTACTAAAGCAGTAGTAATGCAGTATAAAAGCAGTAGTAAAGCAGTACTAGTGCAGTACATAACCCAGTAGTAATGCAGTACTAACCCAGTAGTAATGCAGTACTAACCCAGTAGTAAAGCAGTACTAAAGCAGTAGTGAAGCAGTACTAGTGCAGTACTAAAGCAGTACTAAAGCAGTAGTAATGCAGTACTTACCCAGTACTAACCCAGTAGTAATGCAGTACTAAAGCAGTAGTGAAGCAGTACTAGTGCAGTACTAAAGCAGTACTAAAGCAGTAGTAATGCAGTACTAACCCAGTACTAACCCAGTAGTAGTGCAGTACTAAAGCAGTACTAAAGCAGTTCTAAAGCAGTAGTAATGCAGTACTAACCCAGTACTAACCCAGTAGTAATGCAGTAGTAATGCAGTACTAACCCAGTACTAACCCAGTAGTAATGCAGTACTAACCCATTACTAACCCAGTAGTAAAGCACAAGTAAAGCAGTACTAAAGCAGTAGTAATGCAGCACTAACCCAGTACTAACCCAGTAGTAATGCAGTACTAAAGCAGTACTAAAGCAGTAGTAATGCAGTAGTAATGCAGTACTAACCCAGTACTAACCCAGTAGTAATGCAGTACTACCCCATTACTAACCCATTACTAACCCAGTAGTAGTGCAGTACTAAAGCAGTACTAAAGCAGTTCTAAAGCAGTAGTAATGCAGTACTAACCCAGTACTAACCCAGTAGTAATGCAGTACTAACCCAGTAGTAAAGCACGAGTAATGCAGTACTAACCCAGTACTAACCTTACTAATCTAGTACTAATGCAGTACTAATGCAGTACTAAAGCAGTACTAATGCAGTACTAATGCAGTACTAATGCAGTACTAAAGCAGTACTAATGCCGTACTAAAGCAGTACTAGTGCACTTCTGTAAAGGGTCCTCTTTTCAAAAGTAGTGCACTATATTGGGAATAGGGTGCAATTTAAGACACACTCTAATGACCTGGCATCCTGCGTTAGTGTTCTCCTCTTCTGCAGTATCTTCCTACATTATTCTCTCTTTCTTCTCTTCAGTCAATCTCTCCTCTGCTCTCCCCCTTGGCATTTATTGGTTTTATCTCCCTTGTTATATAGCTGTGGCCACCGAGTCTTTCTACCTCGTCGTGTGTTCTTTATTAATTTATTTATTTTATTCCTCTCGTTTTATATCTCCTTCATTAGCTTATTTTCTTCCATGCCTCCGGTGCTGCTTCTCTGAGAGTCCCATCTCTCGTTCTCGGGTGCTCTCTCTCCCCCACCCTCTCCCTCTCTCTCACTCTCTCTCTCCTTCTCTCTCCTTCTCTCTCCCCCACCCTCTCTCTCTCTTTCTCTCTCCCCCTCTCTCTCTATCTCTCTCTCTCTCTTTCTCTCTCCCCACACCCTCTCTCTCTATCTCTCTCTCTCTCTCGCTCTCTCTCTCTCCTTCTCTCTCCAACACCCTCTCTCACTCTCTCTCTCGCTCTCTACCTCTCTTTCTCTCCCCCCACCCTCTCTCTCTCTTTCTCTCTCCCCCACCCTCTCTCTCTCTCCCCCCACCCTCTTTCTCTCTCCCCCCACCCTCTCTCTCTCCCCCCACCCTCTCTCTCTCCCCCCACCCCTCTCTCTCTCTCTCTCTCTCTCTCTCTCCCCCCCACCCTCTCTCTCTCTCTCCCCCCACCCTCTCTATCTCTCTCTCTCTTAATCGCTCCACATCGAGTTACCCAAAGAGTCTCCTCATTATCCAGAAACATGCTAGTCACTTACGTAACCACTCTGAACCACACTGCTATAAATATAGCTTTTCCTGGACAGACAGGCAGACACCTCACATAACAAAGATAGGCTGCCCAAATGTCTGATATCTTTAAGGATTTCCAGACATCCAAGAGATGACTGCCTTCATCTGTTAGATCCCCTCTCTCTCTATCTGTCTCTCTCTCTGTCTCCCCTCTCTCTGTCTCTCTCTCTCTTTCTCTCTCTCTGTCTCCCCTCTCTCTCCCTCTCTCTCTCTCCCCCCACCCCCTCTCTCTCTCCCCCCACCCTCTCTCTCTCCCCTCTCTCTGTCTCCCCCCACCCTCTCTCTCCCCTCTCTCTCTCTCCCCCCACCCTCTGTCTCTCCCCTCTCTCTCTCTCCCCCCACCCTTATCTTCGGTAGCTCTTTGAGTGTAATGCATTTCGTATTCTACCACTCTGTGTGTCATGATAGGAACTGAACTACAGAGGACCACTCTGTGTGTCATGATAGGAACTGAACTACAGAGGACCACTCTATGTGTCATGATAGGAACTGAACGACAGAGGACCGCTCTGTGTGTCATGAGAGGAAGCTGGCGTACACTATAATGTAGTATTCATGTAGACACAACATACACTTCCATGTTGTTGTTAATTTTTTTACAAATTTCAGCTGTTGACGGTGTCTGTGTGATTTTATCATTAATGTAACATCAGAGTGTATTCATGTGTTTGGTCATGAGGCTCTCTGACACACACACACACACATACACACTCACATACACACACACACATACACACACACACACACACACACACACACACACACACACACACACACACACACACACATACACACACACACACACACACACACACACACACACATACACACACACACACACATACACACACACACACACACAGACACACACACACACACACACACACAGACACACACACACACACACATACACACACACACACACACACACATACACACACACGCACACACACACACACACACACGCACACATACACACACACACACACACACACACACACACACACACATACACACACTGAGAGAGCGTTTCCCTGTAGACCAGCAGTTAGGCCATTTCATCCAATACTTTGATTCTGTGACCAAATGGAGATTGTTAAACTACACTTTGAACAATAAATGGTGATTGAGCATCATTAATGACTAATTTCCAGTTATTAATCGTCAAACCAGCTATTTTTAACATGCCATTATAGCATGAACCTGACACATACAATTATTCGTAACTTGGAGATCTTGCTTCAATGTTTTCTAACAGAGCAGCTATCTATGAACCTGTAAGGCCAGTTTCCCGGACCCAGATGTAGACTGCTCCTCTCCTGGACTAGGCTTTATCTATGTCCGGGAAACTGGCCCTTAGCGTCTAGAGAAATGTTCTGTAGTCTTCCCTCCCTCTGGAAAGAGCAGGTTTTCCTAATGTTTTAGACACTTTGAGTCTCCTGTTTGGAAACTGACTGGAGAAAGATGTGTTTAATTTTACATTCTAAATATGACATTTCATTTAATGTAACCTTTATTTAACCAGGAAGGGCTCATTGAGATTTGAAATCTCTTTTTTCAAGAGCGCCAGGGCCAAGATAGGCAGCACCAAGTCATTACACAATTACAGACAGACAACATGAACAACTACAGGTTGTTGTCTAGTAAAAAAAACTATAACAAAATCATAAAACAGCAAATTAAAAACATTGACAGGTCAGGAAATCAGCCTCAAGATCCTTCATCGGTGATTTAAAACGAAGAGAGTACCCACCACATTTTTACCTCCGTCACTAGCTTTAAGCACCAGCTGTCAGGGCAGCTCACAGATCACTGCACCTGTACATAGCCCACCTGTAAATAGCCCATCCAACTACCTCATCCCCATACTGTATTTATTTATTTATCTTGCTCCTTTGCACCCCGGTATCTCTACTTGCACATTCATCTTCTGCACATCTATCACTCCAGTGTTTAATTGCTATATTGTAATTACTTCACCACTACGGCCTATTTATTGCCTACCTCATTTGCACCCACTGTATATAGATTATTGACTATGTTTTGTTTATTCCATGTGAAACTCTGTGTTGTTGTGTCTGTGTTGCAAATGAGAACGTATTCTCAACTAGCCTACCTGGTTAAATAAAGGTTAAATAAAGGTTAAATAAAGATTAAATAAAGGTTAAATAAAGGTTAAATTAAATAAATTCTGAACAATAAAAAGTTAAATAAAAAGGTAGTAAACCCAAAATGGCTTTGTAAATAAAAGTATACCAGTGACTGAGCCTACGAGTGACTAGAGAAGGCCAGCCAACCCTGTTATACAAAGTGCAGTGGTGCGTAAGGGTTTTGCAGTTTAAAATAAATGTCAAAGTGCCATGGTAAAGAGTGTCAATTGATCTCAAACACTGAGTGGAAGAATTCATATATAAAATATCCCCATAGTCTAGTAAAGGCATAAATGTAGCTGATACTAGCCTCCTTCTGGCTTCAAAAGAAAAACAGGCCTTATTCCTAAAATAAAATCCCAACTTCAGCTTCAATTCTTTTGTAAATTGAATATGCAAATACTTGTGTTTAAGATAATAACTCTTATTGGCTAATCTAAATTCCTAATGTTTCAGTTTTAAACATTCATTTTTAGGTTATAAATTTGTCACATTTCATGTTTTTACAGTGTAGTTATAAATATATATATTTATTTATTTTTAGCTTTATTTAACCAGGAAAAACCCATTGAGACCCAGAGTCTCTTTTTCAAGGGAGACCAAGAAGGCAGCAACAATCAATACATCACATCATTAAAACATACAACAATCAATACATCACATCATTAAAACATACAACAACACCATACAACAACACGATACAACAACACGATACAACAACACGATACAACAACACGATACAACAACACGATACAACAACACGATACAACAACACGATACAACAACACGATACAACAATACAATACAACAACACGATACAACAACACGATACAACAACACGATACAACAATACGATACAACAACACGATACAACAACACGATACAACAATACGATACAACAACACGATACAACAACACGATACAACAACACGATACAACAACACGATACAACAACACGATACAACAACACGATACAACAACACGATACAACAACACGATACAACAACACGATACAACAACACGATACAACAATACGATACAACAACACGATACAACAACACGATACAACAACACGATACAACAACACGATACAACAACACGATACAACAACACGATACAACAACAAGATACAACAATACAATACAACAACACGATACAACAACACAATACAACAACACGATACAACAACACGATACAACAACACGATACAACAACACAATACAACAACACGATACAACAACACGATACAACAACACGATACAACAACACGATACAACAACACGATACAACAACACGATACAACAACACGATACAACAACACGATACAACAACACGATACAACAACACGATACAACAATACAATACAACAACACGATACAACAACACGATACAACAACACGATACAACAACACGATACAACAACACGATACAACAACACGATACAACAACACGATATTAAAAGTTGCTAAGTGGCTAGTAATATTACAGAGAACAAATAGACAAACAAAAACATTTAATACAAATATTTATTTTATGATTGTTATTTTTTTACAGGACAATCCCCTGTGCTCCCTATGGGCATGATATCTCTGCTAGACCTTCTGGTACTGCTAATGGTAAAGGTGAGCAGGCTACAGAGGGAGTTTACCCAGAAGGGCTTTGTAAATTAACAAGGACCAATGTAGTCGTCTGCGACTGGAAAGCATGTTTCAAACCACCATTTAGTAAAAGGTGCAGTGGTGGGTGAGTGACTTGGCATTTGTAACAAAACTCAAGGATGCATGATAAACAGAGGCCAGTCTATTTAACACTGAAGAGGATGCATGGATTTACAATAAATCAACCATAATCAATTACAGAAAGAAAAGTGGCTCGAACAAGAGTGTTTCTAGCCTCAAATGGGAAGTAAGCCTTATTACGAAAATAAAAACCCAATTTCAGTGTAAGCTTCCTCACAAAATTATACTTTGACTGAAAGCTTGTAATCCAACAATATACCTAGCTATGTGTAGGATGACACTTTTTCAGTGGATAAGCCACCAGATGTGACAATGCTAACTTTGTCTGGCAGAGTTCTAGCTCTGTTATTAAAGGTCAAGAATATAGTTTTTTGTACATTCAAGACTAGTTTGAGACCATAAAGCGAGGCCTGCAGTGACTGAAAGCTCTTCAACAGCCTGAAACAGAGAAGGAGCACATGAATATATGACTGTATCGTCTGCATACAGATGCACCTTGGCTGGTTACATCCCATTTCCCAAGTCTTTAATACACATTTAGAATGGCACAGGAGCTACAATAGAACCCTGGGGCACACCTCTAGTTATCTCAAGGAAGCTAGACTTGTGATTCTCAGCATAGACAAAGTGTGTTCTGTCAGCCAATTGACAACCCCTTCACTGAGACCAATGTTACTGAGTCTGGCTAGAAACAGTTTGTGGTCAATTTAATCAAACAGGTTTTGGTGCTGTGCCCTGACCTAAAGCCAGACTGAACCCCACTCAGGATGTTGTTTTCGAGTAGGAACTTTTTTTTAGCTGAGTTCACAAGGGATTGAAAGACTGGCCAGGATATGGAGCTGGGAAATAGGGGGATAGTTATTTCTACCCTTCAGAGGAGAACATAATGACAATTTCCACATTTTGGATATAGAATTGGACAAGAGGTTTAGGTTAAAAGAATGTGAGCCAAAGGCTCAGCGATAATACCAGCTGCTGTCTTTAAAAGGTATGGATGATGTCTGGGCCTGCAGACTTTTTAGGGTCTATATCTTTAAGAGCGTAAGAAAGGCTGAAAGCTAAAAGGGTTCCTATGAGGGCCTGCATCAGAGCTGAAACAGAGCTGAACCAGCATATATGACGTGCTTGTTAAAAAAACAACTACAATACTGTATCACATCATTAGAATCCATCAGTAGATGGTCAGGAAGGCCAGAGGACACATTAGATCACTGATTTGATTGGCTTCCAGGTTGTTTAGGTTCTCTGTAACTGCTTTCAGATAGAAATGTGATTTAGACTTCCTGATCATTGTTTTTTAGAGCTCTGAAGATGGTTCAGTCAGCAGGTGCATTTGTACCTATCTACAGCCCAAGAAACTGTCTAATTCATTCTGCCATGTTATGTGAAAATTTGTGCTTCAGAACATCACTACTTCCAAAAATATGAATATATTTAACCAGGTAGGCCAATTGAGAACAAGTTCTCATTTACAACTGCGACCTGGCTAAGATAAAGCAAAGCAGTATGACAAAAACAACAACACAGAGTTACACATGGAATAAACAAACGTACAGTCAATAACACAATAGAAAGTCTATATGCAGTGTGTGCAAATGGAGTAAGGAGGTAAGGCAATGAATAGGCCAATAGTGGCGAAGTAATTACAATTTAGCAATTTACACTGGAGTGATAGATGTGCAGATGAGGATGTGCAAGTAGAAATACTGGTGTGCAAAAGAGCAGAAAAAAATAAAATATGTTGATGAGGTAGTTGGATGTGCTATTTACAGATGGGCTGTGTACAGCTGCAGCGATCGGTTAGCTGCTCAGACAGCTGATGCTTAAAGTTAGAGAGGGAGATCTAAGTCTCCAACTTCAGTGATTTTTGCAATTCGTTCCAGTCATTGGCAGCAGAGAACTGGAAGGAAAGGCGGCTAAAGTAGGTGTTGGCTTTGGGGATGACCCGTGAATAATACCTGCTGGAGCGCGTGCTATGGGTGGGTGTTGCTATGGTGACCAGTGAGCTGAGATAAGGCTGAGCTTTACCTAGCAAGGAATTATAGATGACCTGGAGCCAGTGGGTTTGGCAGCTAATAAGTAGCGAGGGCCAGCCAACGAGAGCGTACAGGTCACAGTGGTGGGTGGTATATGGGGCTTTGGTGAAAACTGATGGCACTGTGATAGACTGCATCCAATTTTCTGAGTAGATTGTTGGAGGCTATTTTGTAAATGACATCACTGCAGTCAAGGATTGGTAGGATAGTCAGTTTTACTAGGGTATGTTTGGCATGAGTGAAGGAGGTTTTGATGTGAAATAGGAAGCCGATTCTAGATTTAAATTTGGATTGGAGATGCTGAATATGAGTCTGGAATGAGAGTTTACAGTTTAGCCAGACACCTAGGTATTTATAGTTGTCCACATATTATTTTTTTATTTTTTTATTTTTTTATTTTTTATTTTTATTTTTATTTTTATTTTTCTCCCCAATTTCGTGGTATCCAATTGTTGTAGTAGCTACTATCTTGTCTCATCGCTACAACTCCCGTACGGGCTCGGGAGAGACGAAGGTTGAAAGTCATGCGTCCTCCGATACACAACCCAACCAAGCCGCACTGCTTCTTAACACAGCACGCATCCAACCCGGAAGCCAGCCGCACCAATGCGCCGGAGGAAACACCGTGCACCTGGCCACCTTGGTTAGCGCACACTGCGCCCAGCCCGCCACAGGAGTCGCTGGTGCGCGATGAGACAAGGACACCCCTACCGACCAAGCCCTCCCTAACCCGGGCGACGCTAGGCCAATTGTGCGTCGCCCCACGGACCTCCCGGTCGCGGCCGGTTACGACAGAGCCTGGGCGCGAACCCAGGGACTCTGATGGCACAGCTGGCGCTGCAGTACAGCGCACTTAACCACTGCGCCATGTTATCCACATATTCTAAGTCAGAACCGTCCAGAGTAGAGATGCTAGTCGGACGGGCGGGAAGGTGTGGGCAGCGATCGGTTGAAGAGCATGCATTGAGTATTACTAGTGTTTAAGAGCAGTTGGAGGTCACGGAAGGAGAGTTGTATGGCATTGAAGCTCGTTTGGAGGTTTGTTAACACAGTGTCCAAAGAAGGGCCAGATGAATACAGAATGGTGTCGTCTGCGTAGAGGTGGATCAGAGAATCACCAGCAGCAAGAGCGACATCATTGATATATACAGAGAAAAGAGTCGTTCCGAGAATTTAACCCTGTGGCACGCTCATAGAGACTGCCAGAGGTCCGGACAACAGGCCCTCCGATTTGACACACTGAACTATGTCTGCAAAGTAGTTGGTGAACCAGGCGAGGCAGTCATTTGAGAAACCAAGGCTGTTGAGTCTGCCGATAAGAATACGGTGATTGACAGAGTCGAAATCCTTGGCCAGGTTGATGAAGACGGCTGCACAGTACTGTCTTTTATTGATGGCGGTTATGATATCGTTTAGGACCTTGAGCGTGGCTGAGGTGCACACGTGACCAGCTCAGAAGCCAGATTGCATAGCGGAGAAGGTACGGTGGGATTCGAAATGGTTGGTGATCTGTTTGTTCACTTGGCTTTCAAATACTTTAGATAGGCAGGATGGATATAGGTCTGTAACAGTTTGGGTCTAGAGGCAGGGCAGGGCAGGATGGATATAGGTCTGTAACAGTTTGGGTCTAGAGGCAGGGCAGGGCAGGATGGATATAGATCTGTAACAGTTTGGGTCTAGAGGCAGGGCAGGATGGATATAGATCTGTAACAGTTTGGGTCTAGAGGCAGGGCAGGATGGATATAGATCTGTAACAGTTTGGGTCTAGAGGCAGGGCAGGATGGATATAGGTCTGTAACAGGTTGGGTCTAGAGGCAGGGCAGGGCAGGATGGATATAGATCTGTAACAGTTTGGGTCTAGAGGCAGGGTAGGATGGATATATGTCTGTAACAGTTTGGGTCTAGAGGCAGGACAGGATGGATATAGGTCTGTAACAGTTTGGGTCTAGAGGCAGGGCAGGATGGATATAGGTCTGTAACAGTTTGGGTCTAGAGGCAGGGCAGGATGGATATAGGTCTGTAACAGTTTGGGTCTAGAGGCAGGGCAGGATGGATATAGGTCTGTAACAGTTTGGGTCTAGAGGCAGGGCAGGATGGATATGGGTCTGTAACAGTTTGGGTCTAGAGGCAGGGCAGGGCAGGATGGATATAGGTCTGTAACAGTTTGGGTCTAGAGGCAGGGCAGGGCAGGATGGATATAGGTCTGTAACAGTTTGGGTCTAGAGGCAGGGCATGATGGATATAGATCTGTAACAGTTTGGGTCTAGA
The DNA here is from genome assembly GCF_045791955.1 of Oncorhynchus clarkii lewisi. Lineage (NCBI taxonomy): Eukaryota > Metazoa > Chordata > Actinopteri > Salmoniformes > Salmonidae > Oncorhynchus > Oncorhynchus clarkii. Next base: position 98,057,615 of record NC_092148.1, read on the forward strand.
GGCAGGGCAGGATGGATATAGATCTGTAACAGTTTGGGTCTAGAGGCAGGGCAGGGCAGGATGGATATAGGTCTGTAACAGTTTGGGTCTAGAGGCAGGGCAGGGCAGGATGGATATAGATCTGTAACAGTTTGGGTCTAGAGGCAGGGCAGGATGGATATAGATCTGTAACAGTTTGGGTCTAGAGGCAGGGCAGGATGGATATAGATCTGTAACAGTTTGGGTCTAGAGGCAGGGCAGGATGGATATAGGTCTGTAACAGGTTGGGTCTAGAGGCAGGGCAGGGCAGGATGGATATAGATCTGTAACAGTTTGGGTCTAGAGGCAGGGTAGGATGGATATATGTCTGTAACAGTTTGGGTCTAGAGGCAGGACAGGATGGATATAGGTCTGTAACAGTTTGGGTCTAGAGGCAGGGCAGGATGGATATAGGTCTGTAACAGTTTGGGTCTAGAGGCAGGGCAGGATGGATATAGGTCTGTAACAGTTTGGGTCTAGAGGCAGGGCAGGATGGATATAGGTCTGTAACAGTTTGGGTCTAGAGGCAGGGCAGGATGGATATGGGTCTGTAACAGTTTGGGTCTAGAGGCAGGGCAGGGCAGGATGGATATAGGTCTGTAACAGTTTGGGTCTAGAGGCAGGGCAGGGCAGGATGGATATAGGTCTGTAACAGTTTGGGTCTAGAGGCAGGGCATGATGGATATAGATCTGTAACAGTTTGGGTCTAGAGGCAGGGCAGGATGGATATAGATCTGTAACAGTTTGGGTCTAGAGGCAGGGCAGGATGGAAATAGATCTGTAACAGTTTGGGTCTAGAGGCAGGGCAGGATGGATATAGATCTGTAACAGTTTGGGTCTAGAGACAGGGCAGGATGGATATAGGTCTGTAACAGTTTGGGTCTAGAGGCAGGGCAGGATGGATATAGATCTGTAACAGTTTGGGTCTAGAGGCAGGGCAGGATGGATATAGATCTGTAACAGTTTGGGTCTAGAGGCAGGGCATGATGGATATAGATCTGTAACAGTTTGGGTCTAGAGGCAGGGCAGGATGGATATAGATCTGTAACAGTTTGGGTCTAGAGGCAGGGCAGGGCAGGATAGATATAGGTCTGTAACAGTTTGGGTCTAGAGGCAGGGCAGGATGGATATAGATCTGTAACAGTTTGGGTCTAGAGGCAGGGCAGGGCAGGATAGATATAGGTCTATAACAGTTTGGGTTTAGAGGCAGGGCAGGATGGATATAGGTCTACAACAGTTTGGGTCTAGAGGCTGGGCAGGGCAGGATGGATACAGGTCTATAACAGTTTGGGTCTAGAGGCTGGGCAGGGCAGGATGGATATAGGTCTGTAACAGGTTGGGTCTAGAGGCAGGGCAGGATGGATACAGGTCTGTAACAGTTTGGGTCTAGAGGCAGGGCAGGATGGATACAGGTCTGTAACAGTTTGGGTCTAGAGGCAGGGCAGGATGGATATAGGTCTGTAACAGTTTGGGTCTAGAGGCAGGGATGGGCAGGATGGATATAGGTCTGTAACAGTTTGGGTCTATAGGCAGGGCAGGATGGATATAGGTCTGTAACAGTTTGGGTCTAGAGTGTCTACCCCTTTGAAGAGGGGGATGACCGCTGCAGCTTTCCAATCTTTAGGAATCTCAGACGATACGAAAGAGAGGTACTTCAATAATAACAATAAATAACTCCCAGCTCTCTCGTTAGTCAGTTGGTTCCTCTGCTGTGGTTCTGTCTCCTCTCTCCACACACACACACACACACACACACACACACACACACACACACACACACACACACACACACACACACACATACACACACACACAGTCTTCTCTCCTGCCCTCCAGTCTTCTTTGGCCTTTCTGCAGCCAACAGACTAAAGGAACTAAAGAAACAGAGGGAATTGATCCTATGCTATGAAACCCATTAGTTTTATACAGCCTCGATTTGTTTTTAAATGTAGATTAATCTTTATGTCCATTACTTATAATAATACCTATAATTACCAAACATATATGTCAGACATGTAGCCTTCCTTTTTCAACAGACTGAAAGAAAGCAAGACAGTAAAACACCGAAACCTTCTTTTACTAAAGCTGGATATGTCATCTTTTATATACTGTGTTCACGATCAATAATTATACTGTGTTCACGATCAACAATTATACTATGTTCAAGATCAATAATTATACTGTGTTCACGATCAATAATTATACTGCGTTCACGATCAATAATTATACTATGTTCACGATCAATAATTATACTGTGTTCACGATCAATAATTATACTGTGTTCACGATCAATAATTATACTGTGTTCACGATCAATAATTCTACTGTGTTCACGATCAATAATTATACTGTGTTCACGTTCAATAATTATACTGTGTTCACGATCAATAATTATACTATGTTCACGATCAATAATTATACTGTGTTCACGATCAATAATTATACTATGTTCAAGATCAATAATTATACTGTGTTCACGATCAATAATTATACTGTGTTCACGATCAATAATTATACTGTGTTCACGATCAATAATTATACTGTGTTCACGATCAATGATTATACTGTGTTCACGATCAAAAATTATACTATGTTTACGATCAATAATTATACTATGTTCACGATCAATAATTATACTGTGTTCACGATCAATAATTATACTGTGTTCACGATCAATAATTATACTATGTTTACGATCAATAATTATACTATGTCCACGATCAATAATTATACTGTGTTCACGATCAATAATTATACTGTGTTCACGATCAATAATTATACTGTGTTCACGATCAATAATTATACTGTGTTCACGATCAATAATTATACTGTGTTTACGATCAATAATAATACTGTGTTTACGATCAATAATTACACTTTTACACCATAGAAATGTATGTCCTTCACTTCACTTCAAGTTGTACATCGTTCTTTCTATATGAACATTGAAAGCTGCACTGTCCTGAAACCGCTCCACCATTTCCTGGGTGATAAAATCCTAATAGTTTCTAATTCTAATAGTTTCTAATTCTAATAGTTTGCCTAATTTCAGTTCATGACAAAACAAGGAAGTATAGTGTAGACAATCACTGTATCGTATAAACAGCTGTGAAATATACACAATACTGTGGCTCGTAACACACACACACACACACACACACACACACACACACACACACACACACACATGTAATAATGGGTGAGTCAGAACTATTACCAGACTAAGTGCATCTTTGTATTTTACATATTAAAATAAAGATCATTTTACACATTAAACTATAGATCATTTTACACGTTAAACTAAAGATAATTTTATACATTAACCTGCAATCACTTTCTCAGTATAGGCCTATTGCATATTGTAAACTTCTGAGAGAGATGAGAAAGGAGAGAGAGCTAGAGAAAGAGAGGGGGAGAGAGAGAGCGAGAGAGTTGTGGTGCCAGCGATTTTCATCACTTCTAAACTTCTAAACACTCAAGACAGACTGATAACTGTGTTACACTCAAGACAGAATGATAACTGTGTTACACTCAAGACAGACTGATGACTGTGTTACACTCAAGACAGACTGATGCCTGTGTTACACTCAAGACAGACTGATGACTGTGTTACACTCAAGACAGAATGATGACTGTGTTACACTTAAGACAGAATGATGACTGTGTTACACTCAATACAGACCGATAACTGTGTTACACTCAAGACAGAATGATGACTGTGTTACACTCAAGACAGACTGATAACTGTGTTACACTCAATACAGACTGATAACTGTGTTACACTCAAGACAGACTGATGATTGTGTCATGAAGAGGATGCTAACTACAGGGCTGTTTCGTACAAACTGGAATAGGTTCCGGGATTCATCCGATGGGATTGAGGCGTACACCACATCAATCCCCAGCTTCATTAATAAGTGCATTGACGACGTTGTCCCCACAGTGACCGTACGTACATATCCCAACCAGAAGCCATGGATTACATGCAATATCCACACTGAGGTGTAGAGCTGCCGCTTTACAGGAGCGGGACGCTAATCCAGATGCTTATAAGAAAGTTAAATCCCTTCTATGCTCGCTTTGAGGCAAGCTATACTGAACCATGCATAAGATCCAGCTTTCCCAACGACTGTGTGATCACGCTCTCCGTAGCTGATGTGAGTAAGACCTTTAAACAGGTCAACATTCACAAGGCCACAGGGCCAGACGGATTACCACAATGCATGCTCAGAGCATGCGTTGACCAGCTGGCATGTTTCTTCACTTCAACCTCTCCCTGACCCAGTCTGTAATACCTGCGTGTTTCAAGCAGACCACTATAGTCTCTGTGCCCAAGAACACCAAGGTAACCTGCCTAAATGACTACAGCCCCGTAACACTCACATCTGTAGCCATGAAATTATTTGAAAGGCTGGTAATGACTCACATCAACACCATCATCCCAGAAACCCTGGACCCACTCCAATTCATGTACCGCCCCAACAGATCCACAGATGACACAATCTCTATTGAACTCCACACTGCCCTTTCCCACCTGGACAAAAGGAACACCTATGTGAGAATGCTGTTCGTTGACTACAGCTCAGCGTTCAACACCATAGTGCCCACAAAGCTCATCACCAAGTTGGGGACCCTGGGACTGAACACCTCCCTCTGCAACTGGATTTTGGACTTCCTGAAGGGCTGCCCCCAGATGGTGAGGGTAGGCAACAACACATCAGCCATGCTGAGCCTCAACACGGGGGCCCCTCAGGGGTGCGTGCTTAGTCCCAGTGTGGTGCCAGGACAACAACCTCTCCCTCAATGTGAGCAAGACAACGAAGCAGATGGTGAACTACAGGAATAGGAGTTCAGAGCACGCGCCCATTCACATCGACGGAGCTGTAGTGGAGCAGGTTGAGAGCTTCGTTCTTTGGTGTCCACATCACTAAGGACCGATCATGGTCGAAACATACCAAGACAGTCGTGAAGAGGGCACTACAAAGCCTAATCCGCCTCAGGAGCCTGAAAAGATTTGGCATGGGTCCTCAGATCCTCAAAATGTTCTACAGCTGCACCATCGAGAGCATGGTTGCATCACCGCTTGGTATGGCAAATGCTCGGCATCCGACCACAAGGCGCTACACAGGGCTCGCTACTCAGGCTCCTCCCCTCTCTCTCTGTGTAGCCTACAGTGATGGAGGCAGGCAGGACTAGCTAGATGGCTCCTCCCCTCTCTCTCTTGCCTACCGTGATGGAGGGGGGCAGGACTAGCTAGATGGCTCCTCCCCTCTCTCTCTCTCTAGCTTAAAGTGATGGAGACAGGCAGGACTAGCTAGATGGCACTTCCCCTCTCTCTCTGTGTAGCCTACAGTGATGGAGACAGGCAGGACTAGCTAGATGGCTCCTCCCCTCTCTCTCTTGCCTACAGTGATGGAGGGGGGCAGGACTAGCTAGATGGCTCCTCCCCTCTCTCTCTCTCTCTAGCTTACAGTGATGGAGACAGGCAGGACTAGCTAGATGGCTCCTCCCCTCTCTCTCTGTGTAGCCTACAGTGATGGAGGGGGGCAGGACTAGCTAGATGGCTCCTCCCCTCTCTCTGTGTAGTCTCAGTGATGGAAGCAGGCAGGACTAGCTAGATGGCTCCTCCCCACTCTCTGTGTAGCCTACAGTGATGGATATTTCTTCATTATTGCTCAACTGTAATTGAAGGCAGGCAAAACAAACACACAATTATCCCAAACAGGGATTGGGGTAGGGGAGGGGGAGTGGTATAGCGGGAGAGAGATACAGAGATGGATGGAGAGAATGAGAGGGGGATGAAGAGAGAGAGGGAGAGAGAGAGAAAGAGGGGGAGGGAGAGAGAGAGAAAGAGGGGGAGGGGAGAGAGAGAGAGAGCGAGAGCGTGGGGGGAGAGAGAGGAGGGGGAGGGGGAGAGTTGGCAGGTGGTGCCACAGATTGTCATCAGGCACTTCCATTGACGTCTGTGAGCACGCTCGCCGGTGGCGGGAAACAGAACAGAGGTCATAGGTTGCTGGCGAAAAACGTGGCTAGAGGTCAACATGTCCAGTAGGTTTGGTAGAGAGAGGCTGCTCGTCCTCTATACAGCCATTAGATACTGTACATATACATCCGGGTGGTATAGACACAGACAGAGACAGAGCGCTTCAGAGCAGCTACAGATAGACAGAGGTTAGATACACGTCCAGAGACTCTTCAGAGCTGCAGAGTTTACATGGAGAGAGAGAGAGCTGCTGCTGCTGCTGCTGTTACAGCTGGCTGGGATACACAGACAGAGAGACCTCTTCAGAGCCGCTGGTGGGCAGAACACTGCTAGACTGCTAGGCAGCAGGGGTTAGCTATGGAAGGATTCTTCAGATATACCTTTACAGAGAAGACTCCAAGGTAGGGGAAACACCATAGAAATAGAATGGAATAAAACTATAGGAATATAATGGAATAATACTATAGGAATAGAATGGAATAATACTATAGGAATAGAATGGAATAATACTATAGGAATAGAATGGAATAATACTATAGGAATAGAATGGAATAATACTATAGGAATAGAATGGAATAATACTATAGGAATAGAATGGAATAATACTATAGGAATAGAATGGAATAATGCTATAGGAATAGAATGGAATAAAACTATAGGCTCCTCCCCTAAACTATAGGAATAGAATGGAATAGAATGGAATAATGCTATAGGAATAGAATGGAATAATGCTATAGGAATAGAATGGAATAAAACTATAGGAATAGAATGGAATAAAACTATAGGAATATAATGGACTAGAATGGAATAAAACTATAGGAATAGAATGGAATAAAACTATAGGAATAGAATGGAATAAAACTATAGGAATAGAATGGAATAAAACTATAGGAATAGAATGGAGAATGGAATAAAACTATAGGAATAGAATGGAATATTACTATAGGAATAGAATGGAGAATGGAATAAAACTATAGGAATAGAATGGAGAATGGAATAAAACTGTAGGAATAGAATGGAATAATACTATAGGAATAGAATGGAATAAAACTATAGGAATAGAATGGAATAATACTATAGGAATAGAATGGAATAAAACTATAGGAATAGAATGGAATAATACTATAGGAATAGAATGGAATAATACTATAGGAATAGAATGGAATAATACTATAGGAATAGAATGGAATAAAACTATAGGAATAGAATGGAATAAAACTATAGGAATAGAATGAAATAAAACTATAGGAATAGAATGGAATAAAACTATAGGAATAGAATGGAATAATACTATAGGAATAGAATGGAATAATACTATAGGAATAGAATGTAATAATACTATTGGAATAGAATGGAATAAAACTATAGGAATAGAATGGAATAAAACTATAGGAATAGAATGGAATAAAACTATAGGAATAGAATGGAGAATGGAATAAAACTATAGGAATAGAATGGAATAATACTATAGGAATAGAATGGAATAGAATGGAATAAAACTATAAGAATAGAATGGAATAAAACTATAGGAATAGAATGGAGAATGGAATAAAACTATAGGAATAGAATGGAATAATACTATAGGAATAGAATGGAATAATACTATAGGAATAGAATGGAATAAAACTATAGGAATAGAATGGAATAAAACTATAGGAATAGAATGGATTCTCTTAATAGAAAGCGTCTATTTCTGTGAGATAAACATGGAGGGACGTTTCAGAGCTTGCAGTTAGGGACAGGATTCCTAGGCTGGGGTAATATACATGTGGAGAGACACTTCTGGAAGTGGGATGGAGGTAACCGTTGTAGCTGTGTTATATAAGTAGCTGTCTAACTGTGTTGTCGTACAATGATTAGAGGTTACTTGTTGTTAGGAATGATGGCATTGATTGACTTCTTGCTGAAAAAAACAATGTGCACTCGTACTTTGTGACCCTGTGTGTCCACACATAATGGAATACTTACATAGTAGGCAGGCATAGGTCATGGCCACGTCCCAAAATGGTAACCTATTTCCTTTATAGCGCACTACTTCTGCCCAGATTAATGCACTACATTTGGACGTAGATAATGTGATGCGTTAGGCAGCCATACCATTAGCGATAGGTTGGGTGTCTTGGACAGCTTAATGAGGGTACTAGAGCGGCTTGTTAAAATGCCCTCAGTGGGCTGTGCTCACACATTTATTCTGCCATCCTCTCCTCTCTACACAATCCCAGGGAGATTTTATCTCCAGATCTTTCTCTCTGTGTGTCTCTCTGTGTGTCTCTCTCTCTCTGTGTCCCTCTTTGTGTGTCTCTCTCTCTCTGTGTGTCTCTCTCTGTGTGTGTCTCTCTCTGTGTGTGTCTCTCTGTGTGTGTGTCTCTCTCTGTGTGTCTCTCTCTGTGTGTCTCTCTGTCTCTGTCTCTCTCTCTCTCTCTCTCTCTCTCTCTCTCTCTCTCTCTCTCTCTCTCTCCAACTCACTGTTGTAGTAGACAGGATATCAACTCTGTATCCTCCTGGCACGTTTTACATTCCATCCCCCCTCCTCACCTCCCCTCTGGTCCTGGAATTATTGAACCCTGTAAGGGTTGAGATGTTGTTATTTATGTTGTTGTTGTTGTTGTTGTTGTTATTTACAGTCATGCTGGGGGATGTTTGTTCTGTTCCTCCTGATTCCACCCAGGGCAGTTCAACCACATCACAATATTTGCTTTCAACCAGGTCTCAAAAAAAGAAAATCAGGCTCCCTCTTTCCCTGCTTGCTGATGTCATAATTGTCCATTGGGCTATGTGATGTTGTTATGTTGCTGGACTGAAGACAGAAAGTCCCCATCAGAGGTATAAGGGACAGGCAGTCCCAACTAGCAGCGTAGTGGACAGTCCCAACTATCATGTGTAGTGGACAGGCAGTCCCAACTAGCAGCGTAGTGGACAGTCCCAACTAGCAGTGTAGTGGACAGGCAGTCCCAACTAGCAGCGTAGTGGACAGGCAGTCCCAACTAGCAGCGTAGTGGACAGGTAGTCCCAACTAGCAGCGTAGTGGACAGTCCCAACTATCAGCGTAGTGGACAGGCAGTCCCAACTATCAGTGTAGTGGACAGTCCCAACTAGCAGTGTAGTGGACAGGCAGTCCCATCTAGCAGCGTAGTGGACAGTCCCAACTATCAGTGTAGTGGACAGTCCCAACTAGCAGCGTAGTGGACAGACAGTCCCAACTAGCAGCGTAGTGGACAGTCCCAACTATCAGTGTAGTGGACAGGCAGTCCCAACTAGCAGCGTAGTGGACAGGCAGTCCCAACTAGCAGCATAGTGGACAATCCCAACTAGCAGTGTAGTGGACAGTCCCAACTAGCTGTGTAGGGGACAGGCAGTCCCAACTATCAGTGTAGTGGACAGGCAGTCCCAACTATCAGTGTAGTGGACAGGCAGTCCCAACTATCAGTGTAGTGGACAGTCCCAAATAGCTGTGTAGGGGACAGGCAGTCCCAACTAGCAGCGTAGTGGACAGGCAGTCCCAACTATTAGCATAGTGGACAGTCCCAACTAGCAGTGTAGTGGACAGTCCCAACTAGCTGTGTAGGGGACAGGCAGTCCCAACTATCAGTGTAGTGGACAGGCAGTCCCAACTATCAGTGTAGTGGACAGGCAGTCCCAACTATCAGTGTAGTGGACAGTCCCAACTAGCTTTGTAGGGGACAGGCAGTCCCAACTATCAGTGTAGTGGACAGGCAGTCCCAACTATCAGCGTAGGGGACAGTCCCAACTATCAGCGTAGGGGACAGTCCCAACTAGCAGCGTAGGGGACAGTCCCAACTAGCAGCGTAGTGGACAGGCAGTCCCAACTAGCAGCGTAGGGGACAGGCAGTCCCAACTAGCAGCGTAGGGGCAGTCCCAACTAGCAGTGTAGTGGACAGGCAGTCCCAACTAGCAGCGTAGTGAACGGGCAGTCCCAACTAGCAGTGTAGGGGCAGTCCCAACTAGCAGCGTAGTGGACAGGCAGTCCCAACTAGCAGCGTAGTGGACAGGCAGTCCCAACTAGCAGCGTAGTGGACAGGCAGTCCCAACTAGCAGCGTAGTGGACAGGCAGTCCCAACTATCAGCGTAGTGGACAGGCAGTCCCAACTAGCAGTGTAGTGGACAGGCAGTCCCAACTAGCAGCGTAGGGGCAGTCCCAACTAGCAGCGTAGTGGACAGGCAGTCCCAACTAGCAGCGTAGTGGACAGGCAGTCCCAACTAGCAGCGTAGGGGACAGTCCCAACTATCAGCGTAGGGGACAGTCCCAACTAGCAGCGTAGGGGACAGTCCCAACTAGCAGCGTAGTGGACAGGCAGTCCCAACTAGCAGCGTAGGGGACAGGCAGTCCCAACTAGCAGCGTAGGGGCAGTCCCAACTAGCAGTGTAGTGGACAGGCAGTCCCAACTAGCAGCGTAGTGAACGGGCAGTCCCAACTAGCAGTGTAGGGGCAGTCCCAACTAGCAGCGTAGTGGACAGGCAGTCCCAACTAGCAGCGTAGTGGACAGGCAGTCCCAACTAGCAGCGTAGTGGACAGGCAGTCCCAACTAGCAGCGTAGTGGACAGGCAGTCCCAACTAGCAGCGTAGTGGACAGGCAGTCCCAACTATCAGCGTAGTGGACAGGCAGTCCCAACTAGCAGTGTAGTGGACAGGCAGTCCCAACTAGCAGCGTAGGGGCAGTCCCAACTAGCAGCGTAGTGGACAGGCAGTCCCAACTAGCAGCGTAGTGGACAGGCAGTCCCAACTAGCAGCGTAGGGGACAGGAAGTCCCAACTAGTAGCGTAGTGGACAGGCAGTCCCAACTATCAGTGTAGTGGACAGGCAGTCCCAACTAGCAATGTAGTGGACAGGCATTCCCAACTAGCAGCGTAGGGGCAGTCCCAACTAGCAGCGTAGTGGACAGGCAGTCCCAACTAGGACGACACTGTCTCTGACCTCCTCCCTATAGGATGTGTCATCGCTGTTGGTAATCAGCAAATGTAATGATGGTGTTGGTGTCGTGGGTGAACAGGGAGTACAGGAAGAGATTAAGTACGCGCCCCTGAGGGGCTGTGTTTTTGCCGACCCTTACCACCTGGGGGCAGAGGGAAGTGGTACGTCCCAGGGACAGTTTAGTCATAACATCATGATGTCGAAAGCTGAGCAGTAGTCAATGAACAGCATTCTCGTGTAGGCAGTGTGGAGTTAGAGATTGCGTCATCTGTGGATCTGTTGGGGTGGTATGCAAATTGGAGTGGGTCAAGGGTTTCTGGATAAGGTGAGAGGTGATATGATCCTTAACTAGTCTCTCAAAGCACTTCATGATGAAAGAAGTGAGTGCTACGGGTCGATAGTAATTTGAACTTGCAACCTTTCGGTTATTAATCCAATGCTCTAACCACTAGGCTACCCTGCCGCCATCTTGAAGGACAGCAGTAGACTGGGACAGGGAGAGATTTAATATAAACACTACAGCCAGCTGGTCTGCTGCTCTGAGGCTGTGGCTTGGGATACTGTCTGGGCCGCTAGCCTTGCCAGGGTTAACACCTTTAAATGATGGAGAACGAGAACACACAGTACTTGTAAGCGTCGGGGGGGCCCACATCGACGGCACAATGAGGTTTTCCCTCGAAGCGGGCGGAGAAGGTGGTTAGCTCGTCTGGGACCGTTGGTGTTCGCGACGTGGCTGTCTTTCTCTTTATAATCCGTGATTGTCTGGAGTCCCTGCCACGTGTCTCGTGTCTGAGCCGTTGAATTGCGACTCCACTTTGTCCCTGTATTGTCGTTTTGACTCTCTGATTGCCTTTTGGAACTACTGATACCTGGGTCCCGTAGAGGGAGGAGAGGGTACCGCACAGCTGATCTGTTCGTTCAAGTCCATGTTCCCAGTCACGTTGCTGTGCGTTGGTTCGCGCTTTCAGTTTTCCTCAAATGCTGCCATCTTTCCAGGGTTTTTGGTTTGGATAAGATCTAATCATCACAGTGGGAACAACACCCTCTATCCACTTCCTGATGAACCCAGTCACAGTGGGAACAACATCCTCTATCCACTTCCTGATGAACCCAGTCACAGTAGGAACAACATCCTCTATCCACTTCCTGATGAACCCCGTCACAGTGGGAACAACATCCTCTATCCACTTCCTGATGAACCCAGTCACAGTAGGAACAACATCCTCTATCCACTTCCTGATGAACCCCGTCACAGTGGGAACAACATCCTCTATCCACTTCCTGATGAACCCCGTCACAGTGGGAACAACATCCTCTATCCACTTCCTGATGAACCCAGTCACCGTGGGAACAACATCCTCTATACACTTCCCGATGAACCCAGTCACTGAGTCATTGTACACATCAATGTTATTCTCAGAGGTGACCCGGAACTTTTCCTAGTCCACGTGATCAAAACAATCTTGAAACATGGATTCTGATTGTTCAGACCAAATAGTCCTTACCATAGTGGCTACATACTGTAAATGAACCTTCAGACGTTCCTTGTGTAGCTTATGTTTTGTTTGTAAGCATAACAGCTAGCTGATTTATTATGGATCTACATTAGTTCCTGCCAAGACAGCAGCTACTCTTCCTGGGGTTTATTATGGATCCCCATTCGTTCCTGCCAAGGCAGCAGCTACTCTTCCTGGGGTTTATTATGGATCCCCATTAGTTCCTGCCAAGTCAGCAGCTACTCTCCCTGGGGTTTATTATGGATCCCCATTAGTTCCTGCCAGGAGGATAGAGCCACCAGTGGCTTCTAGACTCACATGTTAAAGATAGAGAACAGGACAACATTACATTATAAATAACAGGACAAAAATTATAGAGAACAGGACAACATTACATTATAGAGGACAGGACAACATTACATTATAGAGAACAGGACAACATTACATTATAGAGAACAGGACAACATTACATTATAGAGAACAGGACAACATTATAGAGAACAGGACAATATTATAGAGAACAGGACAACATTACATTATAGAGAACAGGACAACATTATAGAGAACAGGACAACATTACATTATAGAGAACAGGACAACATTACATTATAGAGAACAGGACAACATTACATTATAGAGAACAGGACAACATTATAGAGAACAGGACAACATTACAATATAGAGGACAAGACAACATTACATTATAGAGAACAGGACAACATTATAGAGAACAGGACAACATTACATTATAGAGAACAGGACAACATTACATTATAGAGAACAGGACAACATTACATTATAGAGAACAGGACAACATTATAGAGAACAGGACAACATTACATTATAGAGGACAGGACAACATTCCATTATAGAGAACAGGACAACATTACATTATAGAGAACAGGACAACATTACATTATAGAGAACAGGACAACATTATATTATAGAGAACAGGACAACATTATAGAGAACAGGACAACATTATAGAGAACAGGACAACATTACATTATAGAGAACAGGACAACATTATAGAGGGCAGGACAACATTATAGAGAACAGGACAACATTATAGAGAACAGGACAACATTACATTATAGAGAACAGGACAACATTATAGAGAACAGGACAACATTATAGAGGGCAGGACAACATTATAGAGAACAGGACAACATTATAGAGGACAGGACAACATTACATTATAGAGAACAGGACAACATTACATTATAGAGGACAGGACAACATTACATTATAGAGAACAGGACAACATTACATTATAGAGAACAGGACAACATTATAGAGAACAGGACAACATTATAGAGAACAGGACAACATTACATTATAGAGGACAAGACAACATTACATTATATAGAACAGGACAACATTACATTATAGAGAACAGGACAACATTACATTATAGAGAACAGGACAACATTATAGAGAACAGGACAACATTACATTATAGAGAACAGGACAACATTATAGAGAACAGGACAACATTATAGAGAACAGGACAACATTACATTATAGAGAACAGGACAACATTATAGAGGGCAGGACAACATTATAGAGAACAGGACAACATTATAGAGAACAGGACAACATTACATTATAGAGAACAGGACAACATTACATTATAGAGGACAGGACAACATTACATTATAGAGAACAGGACAACATTACATTATAGAGAACAGGACAACATTATAGAGAACAGGACAACATTATAGAGAACAAGATAACATTACATTATAGAGAACAGGACAACATTACATTATAGAGAACAGGACAACATTATAGAGAACAGGACAACATTATAGAGAACAGGATAACATTACATTATAGAGAACAGGACAACATTACATTATAGAGAACAGGACAACATTATAGAGAACAGGATAACATTACATTATAGAGAACAGGACAACATTACATTATAGAGAACAGGACAACATTATAGAGAACAGGACAACATTATAGAGAACAGGATAACATTACATTATAGAGAACAGGACAACATTACATTATAGAGAACAGGACAACATTATAGAGAACAGGACAACATTACATTATAGAGAACAGGACAACATTATAGAGAACAGGACAACATTACATTATAGAGAACAGGACAACATTACATTATAGAGAACAGGACAACATTACATTATAGAGAACAGGACAACATTACATTATAGAGAACAGGACAACATTTTAGAGAACAGGATAACATTACATTATAGAGAACAGGACAACATTACATTATAGAGAACAGGACAACATTATAGAGAACAGGACAACATTACATTATAGAGAACAGGACAACATTACATTATAGAGGACAGGACAACATTACATTATAGAGAACAGGACAACATTACATTATAGAGAACAGGACAACATTACATTATAGAGAACAGGACAACATTACATTATAGAGAACAGGACAACATTACATTATAGAGAACAGGACAACATTATAGAGAACAGGACAACAATACATTATAGAGAACAGGACAACATTATAGAGAACAGGACAACATTACATTATAGAGGACAGGACAACATTACATTATAGAGAACAGGACAACATTACATTATAGAGAACAGGACAACATTACATTATAGAGAACATGACAACATTATAGAGAACAGGACAACATTATAGAGAACAGGACAACATTACATTATAGAGAACAGGACAACATTATAGAGAACAGGACAACATTATAGAGAACAGGACAACATTACATTATAGAGGACAGGATAACATTATAGAGAACAGGATAACATTACATTATAGAGAACAGGACAACATTACATTATAGAGAACAGGACAACATTATAGAGAACAGGACAACATTACATTATAGAGAACAGGACAACATTATAGAGAACAGGACAACATTACATTATAGAGAACAGGACAACATTACATTATAGAGAACAGGACAACATTACATTATAGAGAACAGGACAACATTACATTATAGAGAACAGGACAACATTATAGAGAACAGGATAACATTACATTATAGAGAACAGGACAACATTACATTATAGAGAACAGGACAACATTATAGAGAACAGGACAACATTACATTATAGAGAACAGGACAACATTACATTATAGAGGACAGGACAACATTACATTATAGAGAACAGGACAACATTACATTATAGAGAACAGGACAACATTACATTATAGAGAACAGGACAACATTACATTATAGAGAACAGGACAACATTACATTATAGAGAACAGGACAACATTATAGAGAACAGGACAACAATACATTATAGAGAACAGGACAACATTATAGAGAACAGGACAACATTACATTATAGAGGACAGGACAACATTACATTATAGAGAACAGGACAACATTACATTATAGAGAACAGGACAACATTACATTATAGAGAACAGGACAACATTATAGAGAACAGGACAACATTATAGAGAACAGGACAACATTACATTATAGAGAACAGGACAACATTATAGAGAACAGGACAACATTATAGAGAACAGGACAACATTACATTATAGAGGACAGGATAACATTATAGAGAACAGGACAACATTATAGAGAACAGGACAACATTATAGAGAACAGGACAACATTATAGAGAACAGGACAACATTATAGAGAACAGGACAACATTATAGAGAACAGGACAACATTATAGAGAACAGGACAATATTATAGAGAACAGGACAACATTACATTATAGAGAACAGGACAACATTACATTATAGAGAACAGGACAACATTATAGAGAACAGGACAACATTATAGAGGACAGGACAACATTATAGAGAACAGGACAACATTATAGAGGCCAGGACAACATTATAGAGAACAGGACAACATTATAGAGAACAGGATAACATTACATTATAGAGAACAGGACAACATTATAGAGAACAGGACAACATTACATTATAGAGAACAGGACAACATTACATTATAGAGAACAGGACAACATTATAGAGAACAGGACAACATTATAGAGAACAGGACAACATTATAGAGAACAGGACAACATTATAGAGAACAGGACAACATTACATTATAGAGGACAGGACAACATTATAGAGAACAGGACAACATTATAGAGAACAGGATAACATTACATTATAGAGAACAGGACAACATTATAGAGAACAGGACAACATTATAGAGAACAGGATAACATTACATTATAGAGAACAGGACAACATTACATTAGAGAGAACAGGACAACATTATAGAGAACAGGACAACATTATAGAGAACAGGACAACATTACATTATAGAGAACATGACTACATTACATTATAGAGAACAGGACAACATTATAGAGAACAGGATAACATTATAGAGAACAGGACAACATTACATTATAGAGAACAGGACAACATTATAGAGAACAGGACAACATTATAGAGAACAGGACAACATTATAGAGGACATGTTAAAAGGAGAGAAGTATGAAGTCTGTGGAAGGAGATTGCACTCTGATCCACTAGTTAAGACAGGGGGAAAGATTTGTATTTATTATGGATCCCCATTACCTGCTGCCAAGTCCCTCAGGCCACTACTCCACCACCACCACATATCTACAGTACTACATACATGTGTATGTGTGTGGATTCTTCAAATTATGTTTGTGTTGCTTCACAGTCCCTGCTGTTCCATAAGGTGTATTTTGATCTGTTTTTTAAATCTGATTCTACTGCTGCATCAGTAACCTGATGTGGAATAGAGTTCCATGTAGTCATGGCTCTATGTAGTACTGTGGAATAGAGTTCCATGTAGCCATGGCTCTATGTAGTACTGTGGAATAGAGTTCCATGTAGCCATGGCTCTATGTAGTACTGTGGAATAGAGTTCCATGTAGTCATGGCTCTGTGTAGTACTGTGGAATAGAGTTCCATGTAGTCATGGCTCTATGTAGTACTGTGGAATAGAGTTCCATGTAGTCATGGCTCTATGTAGTGCTGTGGAATAGAGTTCCATGTAGTCATGGCTCTATGTAGTGCTGTGGAATAGAGTTCCATGTAGTCATGGCTCTATGTAGTGCTGTGCGCCTCCCACAGTCTGTTCTGGACTTGGGGACTGTGAAGAGACCTCTTGTGTCTTGTCTTGTGCGGTATGCATGGGTGTCCAAGCTGTGCCCCAGTAGTTCAAACAGACAGCTCAGTGCATTCAACATGTCAATACCTCTCATAAATACAAGTAGTGATGAAGTCAATCTCTCCTCCACTTTGAGCCAGGAGAGATTGACATGCATATTATTAATATTAGCTCTCTGTGTACATCTAAGGGCCAGCCATGCTGCCCTGTTCTGAGACAATTGTAATTGAAGTCCTTTTTTGTGGCACCTGACCACACAACTGAACAGTAGTCCACGTGCGACAAAACTAGGGCCTGTAGGACCTGCCTTGTTAATAATGCTGTTAAGAAGGCAGAGCAGCGCTTTATTATGGACAGACTTCTCCCCATCCTAGCTACTGTTGTATCAATATGTTTTGACCATGACAGTTTATTAAAATCCAGGGTTACTCCAAGCAGTTTAGTCACCTCAACTTGCTCAATTTCCACATCATTTATTACAAGATTTAGTTGAGGTTTAGGGTTTAGTGAATGATTTATCCCAAATACAATGTTTTTAGTTGTAGAAATATGTAGGACTAACTTATTCCTTACTACCCATTCTGAAACTAACTGCAGCTCTTTGTTGAGTGTTGCAGTCATTTCAGTCGCTGTAGTAGCTGACGTGTATAGTGTTGAGTCATCCTCATACATAGACACACTGGCTTTACTCAAAGTCAGTGGCATGTCATTAGTAAAGATTGAAAAAAGTAAATGGGCCTAGACAGCTGCCCTGGGGAATTCCTGACTCTACCTGGATTATGTTGTAGAGGCTTCCATTAAAGAACACCCTCTGTGTTCTGTTAGACAGGTAACTCTTTATCCACATTACAGCAGGGGGTGTAAAGCCATAACACCCTCTGTGTTCTGTTAGACAGGTAACTCTTTATCCACATTATAGCAGGGGGTGTAAAGCCATAACACCCTCTGTGTTCTGTTAGCCAGGTAACTCTTTATCCACATTATAGCAGGGGGTGTAAAGCCATAACACCCTCTGTGTTCTGTTAGACAGGTAACTCTTTATCCACATTATAGCAGGGGGTGTAAAGCCATAACACCCTCTGTGTTCTGTTAGACAGGTAACTCTTTATCCATATTATAGCAGGGGGTGTAAAGCCATAACAAAAACGTTTTGCCAGCAGCAGACTATGATCGATAATGTCAAAATCCGCACTGAAGTCTAACAAAACAGCCTCCACAATCTTTTTATCATCAATTTCTCTCAGCCAGTCATCAGTCATTTGTGTAAGTGCTGTGCTTGTGGAATGTCCTTCTATATGCGTGTTGAAAGTCTGTTGTCAATTTGTTTACTGTGAAATAGCATTGAATCTGGTCAAACACCATTTTTTCCAGAAGTTTACTAAGGGTTGGTAACAGGCTGATTGGTCGGCTATTTGAGCCAGTAAAGGGGGCTTTACTATTCTTGGGTAGTGGAATGACTTTAGCTTCCCTCCAGACCTGAGGGCACAGCTCTCTAGTAGGCTTAAATTGAAGATATGGCAAATAGGAGTGGCAATATCGTCCGCTATTATCCTTAGTAATTTTCTATCCACGTTGTCAGATCCCGGTGGCATGTAATAGTTTTTTACCTCTTCCACGCTAACTTTAAGGAATTCAAAATTACAATTCTTGTCTTCCATAATTTGGTCAGATATACTTGGATGCGAAGTGTCAGCATTTGTTGCTGGCATGTCATACCTAAATTTGCTAATCTTGCCAATGAAAAATCATTAAAGTAGTTGCCAATATCAGTTGGTTTTGTGATGAATGAGCCATCTGATTCAATGAATGATGGAGCTGAGTTTGCCTTTTTTCCCTAAATGTAATTTAAGATGCTCCAAAGCTTTTTACTGCCATTCTTT
Organism: Oncorhynchus clarkii lewisi; assembly: GCF_045791955.1. Classification (NCBI taxonomy): domain Eukaryota; kingdom Metazoa; phylum Chordata; class Actinopteri; order Salmoniformes; family Salmonidae; genus Oncorhynchus; species Oncorhynchus clarkii. Next base: position 98,077,039 of record NC_092148.1, read on the forward strand.
ATGTCATTTATCTGTGTTTCATAGTTTATGTTCTTCTTCTTTTATTCAGTTTAGTCAAATGATTCCTCCATTTGCAAAACGTTTGCCAATCGGTTGTGCAGCCAGACTTATTTGTTATTCCTTTTGCCTCATTCCTCTCAACCATACAGTTTTTTAATTTTTCATCGATTTAGCAGTTTTTACAGTCATTTTCCTAATGGGTGCATGCTTATTAGTCTAGAGGCGAAAGAAACGCACACCTATTTAGGTGAGGTGCTGGCTAGGGAACCGGAACAGTTAATGAAATAATGAAGAGCACTCTAGGAGCTCAAGACGCAACAATATTTATGTCCAATGTTTCGACAGACCAGCTGTCTTCATCAGGGTATAATGACAAACACTGCGGGGTGATTAATCTGACTATTTTTGTACCCCCTCTCCTTGAATTTTCTTTGCATCTCAGCCATACTTCTGTCGAAATCGGATTTGTTTTTTTACAAATTATTTTGATTCGACAGAATTAGCTGTAGGGCAAACCGTTTTTCAAGGGAAGTGGGTGACAACTATCAGCCCTCAACAAACTGTTACGATCTGTAGGTTTCCTTTAAAGATCAGTGTTTAGAACATTATCTTCCCACAAGATCAGAAGATTAAGGAAACTGATTTGACGTGTATCAGATTACATAGTACATCTCAGATGCTCAGAACAGGAGTTAAGAAAAGCATGGAATGCCTGGAGCTGTTTGGCATCACTCCTCCATAGAACACAAATATAATCAATGTACCGTTTCCAAATAATGATGTTATGCAAGAAATCATTTTTGAAAGGATTGAAAATTGACTGTTTCTCCATGTAACCCACATACAAATTAGCATAGTTAGGAGCCATGGGGGATCCCATAGCAGTACCCTTCGTCTGAATAAAGAAATCATTTAGAAACATGAAGTAGTTGTGTGTGAGTACCATTTCAGCCAATGTTATAATGCATCACTGGAAGGTAGTTCATTAGGGTCACCTTGCAGAAGAAAATGTTCCATAGCTTCAATACCGCCCTCGTGTGGAATATTAGTGTATAACGACTCAACATCAAAAGTAGCTAACAAAGTATTCTCAGGGAGAGGATCAAGAGATGAAATAATGTAGTTCATACTACTGGTGTCCTTTACAAAGGAGGGGAGCTGTTCTGAGACCATACTGCTGGTGTCCTTTACAAAGGAGGGGAGCGGTTCTGCGTCCATACTGCTGGTGTCCTTTAGGAGGGGAGCTGTTCTGAGACCATACTGCTGGTGTCCTTTACAAAGGAGGGGAGCTGTTCTGAGACCATACTGCTGGTGTCCTTTAGGAGGGGAGCTGTTCTGAGACCATACTGCTTGTGTCCTTTAGGAGGGGAGCTGGTCTGAGACCATACTGCTGGTGTCCTTTAGGAGTGGAGCTGTTCTGAGACCATACTGCTGGTGTCCTTTACAAAGGAGGGGATCTGTTCTGAGACCATACTGCTGGTGTCCTTTAGGAGGGGAGCTGTTCTGAGACCATACTGCTGGTGTCCTTTAGGAGGGGAGCTGTTCTGAGACCATACTGCTGGTGTCCTTTAGGAGGGGAGCTGTTCTGAGACCATACTGCTGGTGTCCTTTAGGAGGGGAGCTGTTCTGAGACCAAACTGCTTGTGTCCTTTAGGAGGGGAGCTGTTCTGAGACCATACTGCTGGTGTCCTTTAGGAGGGGAGCTGTTCTGAGACCATACTGCTGGTGGAGGAGATAGATTGCTAGCTAGCTAGCAGGGGTTATAATGAATGGAGGAGATAGATAGATAGCTAGCAGGGGTTATAATGACTAGATGAGATAGATAGCTAGCTAGCAGGGGTTATAATGAATGGATGAGATAGATAGCTAGCTAGCAGGGGTTATATTGACTAGAGGAGATAGCTAGCTAGCTAGCAGGGGTTATAATGAATGGGGGAGATAGATAGCTAGCTAGCTAGCAGGGGTTATAATGAATGGTTGAGATAGCTAGCTAGCATGGGTTATAATGAATGGTTGAGATAGATAGCTAGGGACCAGAAGGCCCCACAAAAATAGTAAACAAACTAAAATTAGTCCCCACAAGAAAATTGTATATTCTTAGGGGGTTTAGGGTTAAGGAATTAACAATTGGCCCAGCGTCGTCCGGGTTTGGCCAGGGTAGGCCTTCATTGTAAATTAGAATTTGTCGTTAACACTTGCCTAGTCAAATAAATTATTAATTATTTATGTATTTATGTTATTCAGGGTTAGGGTTAGGTTTAGGGTTTAAGGAAAATATGATTTTGAATGGGAATCAATTGTGTGTCCCCACAGGGTTAGTTAAACAAGACTGTGTGTGTATGTGAGTGTGTGTGCCTCCGTGTGTGTTCCTGATCATGTGTGTTTGGGGGGCATGGAGCTATGGCTGGATGGAGGATTGGAGGGATGGCTGGATGGAGGATTGGAGGGATGACTGGATGGCAGGATGGAGGGATGGCTGGGTGGAGGGATGACTGAGTGGAGGTAGGGATGGCTGCAGGGATGGATGGCTGGATGGAGGGATGAGGGAGGGATGGATGGATGGAGAGATGGATGGCAGGATGGAGGGATGGCTGGATGGAGGGATGGATGGAGGGATGGATGGCAGGATGGAGGGATGGCTGGATGGAGGGAAGGATGGAGGGATGGATGGCAGGATGGAGGGATGGCTGGATGGAGGGAGGGATGGCTGGATGGATGGAGGGATGTATGGATGGCAGGATGGAGGGATGGCTAGATGGAGGGATAGCTGGATGGAAGGATGACTGGATGGAGGCATGATGGAGGGATGGATGGCTGGATGGAGGGATGACTGGATGGAGGGATGACTGGATGGAGGGATGGATGGCTGGATGGAGGGATGACTGGTTGGAGGGATGACTGGGTAGAGGGAGGATGGAGGGATGGCTGGATGGCAGGATGGAGGGATGACTGGATGGAGGGATGGATGGCTGTGTTTCTCATGTCTTTCCTCAGCCTAGAGGAGTCTCTCTTTTCCCCCTCTTCCCCTCTGTCTTGGAGCTACTGTCCCTCTCTCTCGCTGGTTCAGGTAAAACACAGGATAGTATCACAGGTCAAGCCACCCCCCCCCCCCCCTCCCCCGCCGCCTGCTCCCTCCATGTCCCCCTGTGTGTGTGCTCCTGTATCCCTGCAAGGCTTATACCTGTCATGTATCTTCCTCTTATTTGGTTGATTGTTCTCAATGTTTCTACCTGCCTTCACCCTTCTCCTTCTCTCCCACCTCTCCCTCAACCACCCCCCAAACTCCCATATAAATGGCCTGTGTTTCTAGAGCCGTTGCTATGCCAACCGCCCTACTTTCTGTGGCTTGCGCTGTGGGAGCAGCTGACGGTCCTATCAGAACTTTTGTTCACTCTGCCTCCTCGTGGTTGCCATCGACTACTGCAGCCCTGGCAACAACCACATTTAGAGCCTCCCCTGATATCCTCTCCCTCGTGGTTGATGTTGTGTTCTCCTCGGGAGACCGAAAGCTTTGGCAGGAGGAACAACAGTTAAAGGAGCTAAATAACAGAAATAACAGCCAGCCATATTGTCAGATGATCAGCTATAATTTGAACAGAAAAGCTTTAGATAAAAAATCTGCATAGTCATCTATTACTGTTCTTTGGTGGAATTGTGGAGAAAAAAAAATCGGTACTGATCCAACACAATCCTTTCTAGACAGAGCACCATTTCTAAAGTCCTTCTCATAGTTGGAGGAGGTGTGCTCTATCCATTATCCATTAATGTTCATTCAATCAATCAATCAATCAATTAAAGGTATTGATAGAGCCCTTTTTACAACATCAGTTGTCGCATTCAATAAACTGCATGTGTGGAGCCAGTGCTAATGAACTAGAGGAAGAACATCTAGAGAGCTCTCTGCTTCCTGTTCTACACATCCCCTGGAGGAAGAACATCTAGAGACAGCTCTCTGCTTCCTGTTCTGCACATCCCCTAGAGGAAGAACATCTAGAGACAGCTCTCTGCTTCCTGTTCTACACATCCCCTAGAGGAAGAACATCTAGAGACAGCTCTCTGCTTCCTGTTCTGCACATCCCCTAGAGGAAGAACATCTAGAGACAGCGCTCTGCTTCCTGTTCTACACATCCCCTAGAGGAAGAACATCTAGAGACAGCTCTCTGCTTCCTGTTCTACACATCCCCTAGAGGAAGAACATCTAGAGACAGCTCTCTGCTTCCTGTTCTACACACACCTTTCTGAGCCCCAGTAACCCCTAACATCAGTCAGCCTGTAGGCATCACTCTGCCTGTCAAGTCTGGTGTTGTACATCAGGCTGGATGTAGAGGGAGTACAGTGACATTGTCCCTTGCTGCTGCTCTCGGGGCAGTTTTGTGTATTTTCCCCACTAATGTTTAAGGTTAGGATTGGGGGAGGGGAAGCTGATCCTGGACCACCTTTGGTGGTAAACTTTACCCCAGAGGGATTGTAGAGCAGGAGCAAAGCTGGTAGGTTATTGCTATTATTGCTATTATTACTATTGCTCAGCTTTTCACCTGAACCTGAGAATGCTCTGTCCTGATGCGTCATCTAGCTCACCTTCACAGATCCTAACATCAGTCAGCCTGGAGGAATCAGTCAGCCTGGAGGAGTCAGTCAGCCTGGAGGAATCAGTCAGCCTGGAGGCATCAGTCAGTCTGGAGGAATCAGTCAGCCTGGAGGAATCAGTCAGCCTGGAGGCATCAGTCAGCCTGGATGAATCAGTCAGCCTGGAGGAATCAGTCAGCCTGTAGGCATCAGTCAGTCTGGAGGAATCAGTCAGTCTGGAGTCGTCTGTCAGCCCGGTCAGATGTTGTAGAGCGCGGCTGTAGGCAGAGCTCCACCTTCATCACCACACCAATCTTCCATCAACCTGTACACCTGAGAATGCATCATGACTGCCTCTTGGATGACGCATGAAGGAGAATGAATCACTGAAGACTCTCACTCTCTATCGATAGAGGTGAGGAAGACGAGGAGGAGGAGGAAGGAGCAGCTAGAATCTGGCCCTTGAGTCTCTCCCCATGAGTTCATTCATTCATTCATTCATTCTCTGACCTGAGGTTACACAAAGTATTTTCCTCCCCTCCCCTCTCCTCTCCTCTCCTCACCTCCTCTCCTCACCTCCTCTCCTCCCCTCCTCTCCTCCTACTCTTCTCCCCTCCCCCCCTCCTCTCCTCACCTCCCCTCCTCTCCTCCTACTCTTCTCCCCTCCCCCCTCCTCTCCTCACCTCCTCTCCTCCTACTCTTCTCCCCTCCCCCCTCCTCTCCTCACCTCCTCCCCTCCTCTCCTCCTACTCACCTCTCCTCCCCTCCTCTCCTCTCCACCTCTCCACCTCTCCTCCTCTCCTCCTCCCCTCCTCTCCTCCTACTCTTCTCCCCTCCCCCCTCCTCTCCTCACCTCCTCTCCTCCTACTCTTCTCCCCTCCCCCCTCCTCACCTCCTCCTCTCCTCCTACTCTTCTCCCCTCCCCCCTCCTCTCCTCACCTCCCCTCCTCTCCTCCTACTCTTCTCCCCTCCCCCCCTCCTCTCCTCACCTCCCCTCCTCTCCTCCTACTCTTCTCCCCTCCCCCCTCCTCTCCTCACCTCCTCTCCTCCTACTCTTCTCCCCTCCCCCCTCCTCTCCTCACCTCCTCTCCTCCCCTCCTCTCCTCCTACTCACCTCTCCTCCCCTCCTCTCCTCTCCTCCTCTCCTCCTCCCCTCCTCTCCTCCTACTCTTCTCCCCTCCCCCCCTCCTCTCCTCACCTCCCCTCCTCTCCTCCTACTCTTCTCCCCTCCCCCCTCCTCTCCTCACCTCCTCTCCTCCTACTCTTCTCCCCTCCCCCCTCCTCTCCTCACCTCCTCTCCTCCCCTCCTCTCCTCCTACTCACCTCTCCTCCCCTCCTCTCCTCTCCACCTCTCCACCTCTCCTCCTCTCCTCCTCCCCTCCTCTCCTCCTACTCTTCTCCCCTCCCCCCTCCTCTCCTCACCTCCTCTCCTCCTACTCTTCTCCCCTCCCCCCTCCTCACCTCCTCCTCTCCTCCTACTCTTCTCCCCTCCCCCCTCCTCTCCTCACCTCCCCTCCTCTCCTCCTACTCTTCTCCCCTCCCCCCCTCCTCTCCTCACCTCCCCTCCTCTCCTCCTACTCTTCTCCCCTCCCCCCTCCTCTCCTCACCTCCTCTCCTCCTACTCTTCTCCCCTCCCCCCTCCTCTCCTCACCTCCTCTCCTCCCCTCCTCTCCTCCTACTCACCTCTCCTCCCCTCCTCTCCTCTCCTCCTCTCCTCCTCCCCTCCTCTCCTCCTACTCTTCTCCCCTCCCCCCCTCCTCTCCTCACCTCCCCTCCTCTCCTCCTACTCTTCTCCCCCCCTCCTCTCCTCACCTCCTCTCCTGCTACTCTTCTCCCCTCCCCCCTCCTCTCCTCTCCTCACCTCCTCTCCTCCCCTCCTCTCCTCCTAATCACCTCTCCTCCCCTCCTCTCCTCTCCACCTCTCCTCCTCTCCTCCTCCCCTCCTCCTACTCTTCTCCCCTCCCCCCCTCCTCTCCTCACCTCCCCTCCTCTCCTCCTACTCTTCTCCCCTCCCCCCTCCTCTCCTCACCTCCTCTCCTCCTACTCTTCTCCCCTCCCCCCTCCTCTCCTCACCTCCTCCCCTCCTCTCCTCCTACTCACCTCTCCTCCCCTCCTCTCCTCTCCACCTCTCCACCTCTCCTCCTCTCCTCCTCCCCTCCTCTCCTCCTACTCTTCTCCCCTCCCCCCTCCTCTCCTCACCTCCTCTCCTCCTACTCTTCTCCCCTTCCCCCTCCTCACCTCCTCCTCTCCTCCTACTCTTCTCCCCTCCCCCCTCCTCTCCTCACCTCCCCTCCTCCTACTCTTCTCCCCTCCCCCCCTCCTCTCCTCACCTCCCCTCCTCTCCTCCTACTCTTCTCCCCTCCCCCCTCCTCTCCTCACCTCCTCTCCTCCTACTCTTCTCCCCTCCCCCCTCCTCTCCTCACCTCCTCTCCTCCCCTCCTCTCCTCCTACTCACCTCTCCTCCCCTCCTCTCCTCTCCTCCTCTCCTCCTCCCCTCCTCTCCTCCTACTCTTCTCCCCTCCCCCCCTCCTCTCCTCACCTCCCCTCCTCTCCTCCTACTCTTCTCCCCCCCCTCCTCTCCTCACCTCCTCTCCTGCTACTCTTCTCCCCTCCCCCCTCCTCTCCTCTCCTCACCTCCTCTCCTCCCCTCCTCTCCTCCTAATCACCTCTCCTCCCCTCCTCTCCTCTCCACCTCTCCTCCTCTCCTCCTCCCCTCCTCCTACTCTTCTCCCCTCCCCCCTCCTCTCCTCCCCTCCTCTCCTCCTACTCTTCTCCCCTCCCCCCTCCTCTCCTCACCTCCTCTCCTCCTACTCTTCTCCCCTCCCCCCTCCTCTCCTCACCTCCTCCCCTCCTCTCCTCCTACTCACCTCTCCTCCCCTCCTCTCCTCTCCACCTCTCCACCTCTCCTCCTCTCCTCCTCCCCTCCTCTCCTCCTACTCTTCTCCCCTCCCCCCTCCTCTCCTCACCTCCTCTCCTCCTACTCTTCTCCCCTTCCCCCTCCTCACCTCCTCCTCTCCTCCTACTCTTCTCCCCTCCCCCCTCCTCTCCTCACCTCCCCTCCTCCTACTCTTCTCCCCTCCCCCCCTCCTCTCCTCACCTCCCCTCCTCTCCTCCTACTCTTCTCCCCTCCCCCCTCCTCTCCTCACCTCCTCTCCTCCTACTCTTCTCCCCTCCCCCCTCCTCTCCTCACCTCCTCTCCTCCCCTCCTCTCCTCCTACTCACCTCTCCTCCCCTCCTCTCCTCTCCTCCTCTCCTCCTCCCCTCCTCTCCTCCTACTCTTCTCCCCTCCCCCCCTCCTCTCCTCACCTCCCCTCCTCTCCTCCTACTCTTCTCCCCCCCCCTCCTCTCCTCACCTCCTCTCCTGCTACTCTTCTCCCCTCCCCCCTCCTCTCCTCTCCTCACCTCCTCTCCTCCCCTCCTCTCCTCCTAATCACCTCTCCTCCCCTCCTCTCCTCTCCACCTCTCCTCCTCTCCTCCTCCCCTCCTCCTACTCTTCTCCCCTCCCCCCTCCTCTCCTCACCTCCCCTCCTCTCCTCCTACTCTTCTCCCCTCCCCCCCTCCTCTCCTCACCTCCCCTCCTCTCCTCCTACTCTTCTCCCCTCCCCCCCTCCTCTCCTCACCTCCCCTCCTCTCCTCCTACTCACTTCTCCTCCCCTCCTCTCCTCTCCTCCTACTCTGCTCCCCTCCATCTCTCCTCCTCTCCTCACCTCCATCTCTCCTCTCCTCCTACTCTCCTCCCCTCCTCGCCTCCTCTCCTCCTCTCCTCTCCTCCTCTCCTCACCTCCTACTCTCCTCCTCTCCACCTCTCCTCCTCTCCTCCCCACCTTTCCTCCTACTCTCCTCCCCTCCTCTCCTCCTACTCTCCTCCTCTCCTCCCCACCTTTCCTCCTACCCTCCTCCCCTCCATCTCTCCTCTCCTCCTACTCTCCTCCCCTCTTCTTATAAAACATACAAGTGTTATTGTCACGTTCGTCATAACGAGGAGACCAAGGCACAGTGTGAGATGAATACATTCTTCTTTATTTAAACGAACTAACAAAATACCAAATGAACGTGAAGCTAAAAACACGAGTGCTGACATGCAACTATACATAGACAATAACACACAAAACCAAAATGGAAAATGGCAACCTAAATAGGATCCCCAATCAGAAACAACGATAAACAGCTGCCTATGATTGGGAACCAATTCGGGCCACCATAGACCTATATATACCTAGACATACAACAAAAAAACATAGATGTACAAAAACCCTAGACAAGAAGAAACACACATTCCACCCTCGTCAAACCCTGACCTAACCAAAATAATAAAGAAAACAAAGATAACTAAGGTCAGGGCAGGACAGTTATACATGGGTTTAAAGATTAACTTCTTGTCAATCCAACCACAGTATCAGATTTCAAAAAGGCTTTATGGTGAACGCATACCATGCGATTATCTGAGAACAGCAACAAATCATTACAAAGAGTTACCAGCCAAGTAGAGGAGTTACACAAGTCAGAAATAGCGATAAAACTAATCACTTACCTTTGATGATCTTCATATGGTTGCACTCAAAAGACTCCCATTTACTCAATAAATGTTGGTTTTGTTCGATAAAGTCCCTCTTTATATCCAAAAACCTCAGTTTTGTTCGCGCATTTTGTTCAGTGATCCACAGGCTCAAACAACAGGCAGACAAAAAATCCAAATAGTATCCGTAAAGTTCGTAGAAACATTTCAAACGATGTTTATAATCAATCCTCAGGTTGTTTTTAGCCTAAATAAACAATAATATTTCAACCGGACAATAACGTTGTCAATATAAAAGGTAAACAAGTAAGGCGTGTTCTCGGTCTCGCGCATGAAAAACCTCTGGGACACTGTAGGGTCCAATCATTCAGACTGGTCTTACTCCCTCATTTTTCAGAATAAAAGCCTGAAACAATTTCTAAAGACTGTTGACATCTAGTGGAAGCCATAGGAAGTGCAATTTGAGTCCTAAATCAATGCATACTGTAATGGCATTCAATAGAAAACTACAAACATAAAAAAAATCCCACTTCCTGGATGGATTTTTCTCAGGTTTTCACCTGCCAAATCACTTCTGTTATACTCACAGACATTATTTTAACAGTTTTGGAAACGTTAGAGTGTTCGCTATCCAAATCTACCAATTATATGCATATCCTAGCTTCTGGGCCTGAGTAGCAGGCAGTTTACTTTGGGCATGCTTTTCATCCGGAGGTGAAAATAGTGCCCCCTACCTTAGTGAAGTTAAACAGTTGACACACCTCCTCCTCCCCTCCTCTCTCTCTCTGTTTCTGTCGCTGGTCCAAGTGTCTGTCTGCTTGTTTGTCCGTCTGCCTGGCTATCTCTCTGTCTGCTTGTCTGTCCATCTGCCTCTATGTCAGTATTTTTGAGACCTACTTCTGTCTGTGTCTTCTTCAAATTACACAAAACCTACAGTTCAATACACCTTTAAATGAACATCCTCAGAATTGTAGGTGAACAGAATTCTGGACAGACAGACAGACCGTTTTTGGGGTCGTTGCTTGTATCCTTCCTGTCCCAAGGCATTGCCCTCACTCTCTAAGAGGTACCAGAGTGACACCTGTGTACATATGATATATGATATATGGTATATCATATATGGCATATGATATATGGTAAATGATATATGCACGTCACCAATGCCAGATCTGGGGTGCGTTCAGTTCGATTAAACTTTTGGTTCGTTGCGTGACGGTTTGTCCTCAACGACCCGTTTCCCCAAAACAGTGCTCACCGTTCTACAACAGCCTTTGTGGTACGTGATCAATATGAATGTTTGAAATTACCTGAGCAGCACTCACCATACTCAATCTCCATCTGGGCCACTATAATCACACCGTCATTCAACTGGTCGTTCAGGACAGTACCTTTTTCATTTAATTAAACATTGCGCACTGTTCTGTTGTGCTGAACGCTATGATCCCGCCTCCACATGCCCCACCTTTAGAGTGTTATACATCCTGGGTCTGGACCAATCATATGTCAGTATTAAAATGGATATAAGTACTCCACTGATACACAATTGGTATCATTCCATTATTCATTTCTCCATCTTCTGTAACACTCTAAATGTGTGATTTCCTTTTGATTTACGATTCTCCTCTCCTGTCTTTTTGTGTTTTGTGTGAAATTATGTTTGTGTATGCTCTATCTATCTATCTATCTATCTATCTATCTATCTATCTATCTATCTCTCTCTCTCTCTCTCTCTCTCTCTCTCTCTCTCTCTCTCTCTCTCTCTCTCTCTCTCTCTCTCTCTCTGCGTTTATCTCTTTGTATCTCTCTCTCTCTTAATTGCTCTCTCTCTGTTGCTCTCTCTCTGTTGTGCTCTCTCTCTGTTGTGCTCTCTCTGTATCTCTCTCTCTGTTACTCTCTCTCTCTGTTGCGCTCTCTCTGTATCTCTCCCTCTCTCTCTCGATTGCTCTCTCTTTCTCTCTCTCTGTTTCACTCTCTCTAAATAGCTCTTGTTGTTGGTCTCTGTTTCTTTCTGTGACTAATCTTATCTCTGTTTTGCTCTTTCTCTTTCTCCCTCTTGTAGCCTCTTCTTTCCTCCTGACTTCTTCCTATCAGACAAAAGCCTTTCTGCTTTCCTTCGTTTTCCTTCCTTTCTTTCTTGCAGCTCAGTTCTTCTCCAATGTGCTGCTGTTTGTTGATATGTCACTCCTGGGTTTCTGTTTGTTGGTTCTGTAACCTTTAACCTTTGTTCATGCTATTAATGCTGTCGATTCTCTTCTGATACAGATGAATGTTCATCTGGTTTATACTTCTTTATACTTTGTTCTTTCTTTCTTTCTTTCTTCGTACCTCCCGTCTGTCTTCTCTGCAGCATCTATCATTTCTTTCTCTCCCCCTCCTCTCCTATCCTGTTGTGTACATTTGTTTGAAATGTTTTTATGTTTATTTTCCTGTCGGTAGATATTTTATAATGATATTCTTTAAGGTTTTTGACCCAGAATGTGTTGCAACTGAAGGGTGTTGATTTGCAGTAGAAGCCTCTAAGTGGTAGTTTACACTGCGGATACTGGCTTGGAAGAACCCTACATTCTCTCTCTCTCTGTTTAACGCACACACACACACACACACACACACATACACACACACACACACACACACACACACACACACACACACACACACACACACACACACACACACACACACACACACACACACACACACACACACACACAATACACACGCAATACACACACACACACACACACACACACACACACACACACACACACACACACACACACACACACACACACACACACACACACTACAATGTCATCTGGTCCTGTACATGGTACATGTCTGTCTATGTTACTTTCCATGTCTCTCTTTGTTACTATACTTGTCTGTCTCCTTTGTGTGTATTGGGGGTTAGGGGGTTTCACCATTAAACTAAGTTGCATGGGTATGATTTGTAGGAGCTAACGTCTCTGTGTATCCCAGACAGTAACAATCTTAAAACCAGACAGGGCTCTTACATTAAATATTCAGGATTGACACACCCTGGGCCTGAATCCATCGCTGGGCCCGTTCCATCCCTGAGCCTGACTCCATCCCTGAGCCTGACTCAATCCCTGGGCCTGAATCCATCCCTGGGCCAGAATCAATCCCTGGGCCTGACTCAATCCCTGGGCCTGACTCAATCCCTGGGCCTGCGTGTTTTAGAAGTCACCTCGTCCCTGAACCTCTCTCTCTTTCTGTGGAGTCTGGTCTAGCTGCAGTCAGACTCCCACCGCCTGCTTGGCTCCTGCCCTCAGCCCTGTGGTCACCCTGTCCTCTCTCTCTACAGGGGCGTGGGCAACAAGCCATGCAACAGTCCCAAGGGCCACCCCCCCGACGGACATTCCTCAGTCACCGATCTGGCCAACTCTCTCACCGGAGACATGGTCATGGTAAGACAACTTTTGTTGTAAGTTGGATAAATGCCCATGTAGTAACTAGGGTTCTATTTGGAACACAACCCTGATGACTTGCTCCAGACAGAGAGAGAGAGAGAGAGAGAGAGAGAGAGAGAGAGAGAGAGAGAGAGAGAGAGAGAGAGAGAGAGAGAGAGAGAGAGAGAGAGAGAGAGAGAGAGAGAGAGAGAGAGAGAGAGAGAGAGAGAGAGAGAGAGAGAGAGAGAGAGAGAGAGAGAGAGAGAGAGAGAGAGATGGAGAGGCTGGCTCCCATCACCTCCACTCCCGCTGTCTATAGTCATCAAAGGGCTGTGTGTGTGGGAGGGTGATGTGTGTACACGTGCCTGCATGCCTGAGTATATAGTTGAATCCTAAAACCCTTCTCTCCCTGCTCCTGGTGTTAATCCTCCATGATTTTACTATCACGTTATTTTTTTAATATGTGTGTTAAATTGTCAAAAAACAAACCAAAATCTAAATTCCACCTCTCCCCCCCATTAGCTGTCCCCGGGATCAGAGGATGACGATGGTGAAGGTGCTGTCAGTGAGAAGCTGGGACGGATCCAGTTCTCTGTTGGTTACAGCTTCCAGGACTCCACTCTGACCGTCAAGATCCTAAAGGTATCGGTGGCTCTATGTATCTCAGTTGTAAAGCCGGAATCATCCGTTTGATTCCTGCTGAGGACACTTTTGCGAAATTTTATGCAAAATTGTAAGTTGGATAAAAGTGCCAGTCACTTTTATGGCATATGTTGTTACAATTATTATTATGAAGGGCCAGGAGCTACCAGCCAAGGACTTCTCTGGGACCTCTGACCCCTTCGTCAAAATCTACCTGCTGCCTGACAAGAAGCACAAACTGGAGACCAAGATCAAGAGGAAGAACCTCAACCCTCACTGGAACGAGACCTTCCTGTTCGAAGGTACATTTACATGCTCTTCTCAATGCTCTTCTCAATACTCTCCTCAATGCTCTCCTCAATGCTCTTCTCAATGCTCTCCTCAAGGCTCTCCTCAATGCTCTCCTCAATGCTCTCCTCAATGCTCTCTTCAATGCTCTTCTCAATACTCTCCTCAATGCTCTCCTCAATGCTCTTCTCAATGCTCTCCTCAAGGCTCTCCTCAATGCTCTCCTCAATGCTCTCTTCAATGCTCTCCTCAAGGCTCTCTTCAATGCTCTCAATATTTTTTTCAATGCTCTTCTCAATGTATTTGCTATATTTTATGAAGTGTACACTCGTTCGGCAGAAGCCATAGTCATATGGGTCGAAATGAATTAAGGTTGAGGGTTAGGTTAAGGTTAGCTTTAGGAACGAGGATTAGGTTAAGGTTAGGTTTAGGAACGAGGGTTAGGTTAAGGTTAGGTTTAGTAATGAGGGTTAGGTTAAGGTTAGGTTTAGTAATGAGAGTTAGGTTAAGGTTAGGTTTAGGAATGGGGGTTAGGTTAAGGTTAGGTTTAGGAATGAGGTTTAGGTTAAGATTAGGTTTAGGAAAAAAGGTTAAATTTAGGTTTAGGAACTAGGGGTAGGTTAAGGTTGGGTTAAAGTTTGGTTTAGGAATGAGGGTTAGGTTAAGGTTAGATTTAGGAATGAGGGTTAGGTTAAGATTAGATTTAGGAATGAGGGTAAGGTTAAGATTAGGGTTAGGTTTAGGAATGAGGGTAAGGTTAAGGTGGGGGTTATGATGGCACCAACAGAAATGGTCGCCCTGTCGCTAGCTCCTAGCCAACTTGCCAGTATTTGATTTTTTTTGTGTGTTACAACTTACATTATTTGCTTAGAACATTTCTCACATTATTACCTACATCCAATTCCGAGTATTTTACTCACTAATGGTACTGTAACATACACTGTTTCACGGAAACTTGGCTCTCTCAGGATATACTTTCTGAGTCCTTACAGCCAGTTGGGTTCTGAGTTCATATCGTAGACAGGAATAAGGGTGGGGGTGTGTTTCATGATTAACTACTCATGGTGTGATTGTGATAACATACAGGAACCCCCGACCTAGAATACCTCACAATCAAATGCCGACCGTATTACCTCCCAAGAGAATTATCTTCAGTTATAGTCACAGCCGTGTATATTCCCCCTCAAGCCGAAACCACGACGGCCCTTAAAAGAACTTCACTGGACTTTATGCAAACTGGAAACCACATATCCTGAGGCTGCATTTATTGTAGCTGGGAATTTTAACAAAGAACATTTGAGAAAAACGCTACCGAAGTTTTATCAACACATTGACTGTAGTACTCGCGCTGCTAAAACACTCGACCACTGCTACTCCAACTTCCGGGATGCCTACAAGGCCCTCCCCCGCCCTCCCTTTGGCAAATCTGACATGACTTCATCTTGCTCCTCCCTTCCTATAGGCAGAAACTCAAATAGGAAGCACCCATGCTAAGGACAATTCAACACTGGTCTGACCAATCGGAAGATGGAGATGTTGTACCCACTGTCACTATTAAAACGTACCCTAACCAGAAACCGTGGATAGATGGCAGCATTTGCGCAAAACTGAAAGCGCGAACCATCGCATTTAACCAAGGCAAGGTGACTGGGAATATGGCATAGTACAAACAGTGTAGTTATTCCCTCCGCAAGGCAAAACATCAGAGACCAAGTGGAGTCGTAATTCAACGGCTCAGACACAAGACGTATGTGGCAGGGTCTACAGACAATCACAGACTACAAAGGGAAAACCAACCATGTCGCGGACACTGACGTCTTGCTTCCGGACCAACTAAACACCTTCTTCGCCCACTTTGAGAATAACACAGCCGACGTGAGTAAGACGTTTAAGCGTGTTAACCCACGCAAGGCTGCCGGCCCAGACGGCATCCATAGCCGCCTCCTCATGTGCAGACCAGCTGTCTGGTGTGTTTACGAACATATTCAATCTCTCACTATCCTAGTCTGCTGTCCCCACATGCTTCAAGATGGCCATCATTGTTCCTGTACCCAAGAAGGCAAAGGTAACTGAATTAAATTACTATCGCCTCATAGTAGTCACTTCTGTCATCATGAAGTGCTTTGAGAGGCTAGTCAAGGATCATATCACCTCTACCTTACCTGTCACCCTAGACCCACTTCAATTTGCTTACCGCCCCAATAGGTCCACAGACAATGCAATCGCCATCACACTGCCCTATCCCATCTCGACAAGAGGAATACCTATGTAAGAGTGCTGTTCATTGACTATAGCGCAGCCTTAAACACCATAACACCCTCCAAGCTCATCATCAAGCTCGAGGCCCTGGGTCTGATCCCCGCCCTATGCAACTGGGTCCTGGACAAAGAAACGGTAAGTACCCGTGGTAAGGACTGTTCAATATAGGTCTGACTAATCAGAATCTATATCCAATTGGTAGTTACAGTCTTGTCCCATCGCTGAAACTCCCCTACGGACTCGGGAGAGTTGAAGATTGAGAGCCATACGTCCTTGGAAACACGACCCTGCCAAACCGCACTGCATCTTGACACACTGCTCGCTTAACCCGGAAGCAAGACGCACCAATGTGTCGGAGAAAACACTGTCCAGCTGGCAACCAAAGTCAGCTTTCTGCTTTCAGGCAAAGGGCCCACCACAAGGAGTCGCTAGAGCTAGATAGGACAAGGAAATTCCGTCCAGCCAAACTCTCTCCTAACCCAGAAATCGAACCCGGGTCTGTAGTGATGCCTTAAGCACTGCGTTGCAGTGGGAGGCTGCTTCAAGATTGTTTTGATTAGACTCGAATATGTTCTGAGAATAACATTGACGTATACACTGACTCAGTGACGGGGTTCATCAGGAAGTGTATAGAGGATGTTGTTCCCACTGTGACTGGGTTCATCGGGAAGTGTATAGAGGATGTTGTTCCCACTGTGACTGGGTTCATCAGGAAGTGGATAGAGGATGTTGTTCCCACTGTGACTGGGTTCATCAGGAAGTGGATAGAGGGTGTTGTTCCTACAGTGACTGGGTTCATCAGGAAGTGTATAGAGGATGTTGTTCCCACTGTGACTGGGTTCATCGGGAAGTGTATAGAGGATGTTGTTCCCACTGTGGCTGGGTTCATCAGGAAGTGGATAGAGGATGTTGTTCCCACTGTGACTGGGTTCATCAGGATGTGGATAGAGGATGTTGTTCCTATAGTGACTAGGTTCATCAGGAAGTGTATAGAGGATGTTGTTCCCACTGTGACTGGGTTCATCAGGAAGTGTATAGAGGATGTTGTTCCCACTGTAACTGGGTTCATCAGGAAGTGGATAGAGGATGTTGTTCACACTGTGACTGGGTTCATCAGGAAGTGTATAGAGGATGTTGTTCCTACAGCGATGATTAGAACTTATCCAAAAACTGTGGATCGTGCAAAACTGAAGGCCCGAACCACTGCATTTAACCACAGCAAGGTGACTGGGAGCATGGATGAATACAAACAGTCCAGCTATGCCCTCAGTAAGGCAATCAAACAGGCAAAACATCAGTATGTGTACAAAGTGAAGTCACAATTCAACGTCTCAGACATGAGACTTAAAGTGGGAAGACAAGTATGTGAACCCTTTAGAATGACCTGGATTTCTGCATAAATTGGTCATAAAATGTTATCTGATATATGTCACAACAATAGACAGTCTGCTTAAACTAATAGCACACAAACAATTATAATTTTTTATGTCTTTATTGAACACACCGTGTAAACATTCACAGTGCAGGTTGGATGTCAACCCTTGGATTTAATAACAGGTTGACCCTCCTTTGGCAGCAATAACCTCAACCAAACGTCAGGAGGAATTTTGGACCATTCCTCTTTACAAAACTGTCTCAGTTCCACAATATTCTTGGGATGTCTGGTGTGAACCGCTCTCTTGAGGTCCTGCCACAGCATCTCAATCAAGTGGAGTTAACTGGAACAGTGGGTTAACTGCCTTGTTCCTACCCCACCCAAACCCGCCACCCTATGGGTCTCCCAATCACGGCCGAATGTGATACAGGAAATGAACCAGGGACTGCAGTGATGCCTCTTGCACTGAGATGCAGTAACTTTAGCTGAGCCATTCGAGTGGCCAACCTCAGGAGGCTGAAGAAATCCAGCTTGGCCCCTAAGGCCCTCACAAACTTTTACAGATGCACAATTGAAAGCATCCTGTCGGGCTGCATCACAGCCTGGTACAGCAACTGCACCGCCCACAACCGCAAGGCTCTCCAGAGGGTGTTGCAGTCTGCTCAACGCATCACCGGGGGCACACTGTCAGCCCTCCAGGACACATACAGCACCCGATGTCACAGGAAGGCCAAGAAGATCTTCAAGGACCTCAGCCACCCGAGCCAAAGCCTGTTCACCCCGTTATAATCCAAAAGGTGAGGTTGGTACAAGTGCATCAAATCTGGGACCGAGAGACTGAAAAACAACTTTGATCTCCATTAAACCGTTAAAGAGCCATCACTAGCCAGGCTCCGACAGGTGCCCTGAACTTAGTCACTGTTACTAGCCGGTGCTGCACCGCAAAGACTGTTGCCCTAGGTTCGTAGTCATTGAACATTGGTCACTTTAATAATGTTCCCATACCGTTTTACCCACTTCATATGTATATACTGTTTACATCCTATATACGGCGCCTTGGGAAAGTATTCAGACCCCTTGACTTTTTCCACGTTGTGTTTCATTACATCCTTATTCTTAAAATAGATTCAATTCTTTTTTTCCCTCATTTTTTCCCTCATCATCCCTCATCGTCCTCTTACTCAGTTGTGCACCGGTGCCTCCCACTCCTCTTTCTATTCTGTGGTTAGAGCCAGTTTGCACTGTTCTGTGAAGGGGCGTTGTATGAGATCTTCAGTTTCTTAGCAATTTCTGGCATGGAATTGCCTTAATTTCTCAGAACAAGAATAGACTGACGAGTTTCAGAAGAAAGTTCTTTGTTTCTGGTATTTTGAGCCTGTAATCAAATCCACAAATGCTGATGCTCCAGATACTCAACTAGTCTAAAGAAGGCCAGTTGTATTGCTTATTTAATTAGGACAACAGTTTTCAGCTGCGCTAACATAATTGCAAAAGGGTTTTCTAATGATCAATTAGCTTTTTAAAATGATGAACTTGGTTTAGCTAACACAATGTGCTATTGGAACACAGGAGTGATGGTTGCTGATAATGGGCCTCTGTACGCCTATGTAGATATTCCATAAAAAAATCTGCCCTTTCATTTGCAACATTAACAATGTCTGTATTTCTGATACATTTGATGTTATTTTAATGGACAAAAAAATTGATTTTCTAAAAAATAAGGGCATTTCTAAGTGACCCCAAACTTTTGAACGGTAGTGTATGTTTTTAAGGTTTAGGAATGAACGAGGGTTAGGTTAAGGTGCGGTTATAGTTACGGGTTAGCCACTAGGGTTAGGATAATGGTTAGGTTTAGGAACTAGGGTTAGGGTTAGGTTTAGGGTTAAGGTTAGGAATGAGGGTTAGGTTAAGGGTTGGGGTTAAGGTTAGGTTTAAGAAAGAGTGTTAGGTTAAGGTTAGGATTAAGGTTAGGTTTAGGAACAAGGGTTAGGTTAATGTTAGGTTTAGGAACAAGGGTTAGATTAAGGTTAAGGTTAGGTTACGTTTAGGATTAAGGTTAGGTTTAGGAACAAAGTTTAAAGTTGTTACTTTTTGGGGAACCCGACCAAATTCACTTAGAAATATTAGTTATAGATCTTATAGTTATAGATTTAAGAAGTGGTAGATCTGGTCTATGTGTGCTATTTCTATGCTTCCCGTTCTTAAGTTCCATCTTTATATATTTTACTTTCAGTTTTGTACACCAGCTTCAAACAGCTAAAAATACAATATTTTTTGATTATGATCAAGCTTTTATTATATATTTCACAGCGGTTTGGATGGTACAATGATTGTCTACACTATACTTGCTTGTTTTGTCATAAACTGAAATTAGGCAAACTAGTAGAATTTTATCAACCAGGAAATGGTGGAGCAATTTCTGGATAGTGCAGCTTTAATTTTTAGGTTAAGGTTTTGGAACGAGAGTTAGGTTAAGGTTAGGTATCGTTTCAGTATAGGGTTAGGGCTATAGGGTGTGTCCCCCGTGGGACGATTGAGCTAAATTGCGCTAATTTGATTAGGGTTAGGGTTAGTCTGATCCAATTTATAGTAGCTATTACAGTGAAATAATACATAATATTGTTGTAGGAGAGTGCACAGTTATGTACTTGAAAATGTATAAATAAACCAATTAGGCACATTTGGGCAGACTTGATACAACATTTTGAACAGTAATGCAATGGTTAATTGGATCAGTGTACAACTTTGTACATACACTGCTGCTATCTAGTGGCCAAAATCTAAAGTGTGCCTAAACTGCAATAATACACTGTGGCCTTTCTCTTGCATTTCAAAGATGAAATGATTTTGTTGTATTATCTTTCACTAGATATAACGTTTTATATTCTCCTACATTAATTTCACATTTCCACAAACTTCAAAGTGTTTCCTTTCAAATGGTATCAAGAATATGCATATCCTTGCTTCAGGTCCTGAGCTACAGGCAGTTAGAGTTGGGAATGTAATTTCAGGCGAAAATTGAAAAAAGGTCTGATTCTTTTTAACAATTTCTCTGTGTCTGTTTCGCTCTCTCTCTCTCCCTCCCCTCTCCCCCTCTCTCCTTCTCCCCCTTTCTCCCCCTTCCCTCCCTCCAGGTTTCCCATACGAGAAAGTGAGGGAGAGGACTCTGTACCTGCAGGTGTTGGACTTTGACCGGTTCAGTCGCAACGACCCCATCGGGGAGGTTTCCATCCCTCTCAACAAGCTCAGTGACCTGGGACACATGCAGACCTTCTGGAAGGAACTCAAACCCTGCATGGATGGAGCTGTAAGTAGGGGGGGAGGAGGGGAGGAGGAGGGGAGGGGAGGATAGGGGAGGAGGACGAGGAGGGGAGGGGAGGATAGGAGGAGGAGAGGAGGGGAGGATAGGGGAGAAGGAGGAGGAGGGGAGGAGGAGGATAGGGGAGGATAGAAGGAGGAGGGGAGGGGAGGATAGGGGAGGAGGATGTAGCTGTAAGGAGGGGGGAGGAGGATAGGGGAGGAGGAGGAGAAGGGGAGGGGATGATAGAAGGAGGAGGGGAGGGGAGGATAGGAGGAGGATGAGGGGAGGATAGGGGAGGAGGATGGAGCTGTAAGGCTGGAGAGGGAGAGGGGGAGGGAGAAGGGAGGAGGAGGGGAGGATAGGGGAAGATATGGGAGGAGGAGGGGAAGATAGGAGAGGACGAGGGGTAGATAGGGGAGGAGGAGGGTAGAATAGGAGGGAAGGATAGGGGAGGAGGATGGAGCTGTAAGGCTAGAGAGGGGGAGGGAGAGGG